>NW_022437091.1:1358762-1599558 GCF_009761245.1 Sapajus apella
TTTCTTTCTTTCTTTCTTTCTTTCTTTCTTTCTTTCTTTCTTTCTTTCTTTCTTCTTTTTCTTTCTTTCTTTCTTTCTTCTTTCTTTCTTTCTCTCTCTCTTTTTCTCTCTTTCGTGCTCTTTCTTTCCTTCTTTCTTTCTCTCTTTCTTTTCTTGTAAAGATAGAGTCTTGCTATGTTGTCCAGGCTAGTCTCCAACTCCTGGCCTTAAGCAGCCCTCCTGCTTTGGCCTCCCAAAGCGCTGGGATTAGAGGCATAAGCCACCACACCCAGCCAATGTTCTCACACTTGCTGAGGACACTTTCCCTCAGTCTGTCTTGAGTCTCCTGTTCTATGGCCAGCAGACATTTCTTACAGAAGCAGTTGGCAGAGAAGCAAGAGGAGGGGGCATGGTGAGCAGCAGAGAGGCTGACAAGGGGCCGGGGGGGCTGAGATCAAGGTAGGTCAGCTTGCCACAGGGGCTTTGGGACATAGTGGGGTTCAGGGTGGCACCAAGCCCAGACTCAGCAGCATGAGCAGGGGCACAGGGTCCGTCCACAGCAGCCTCTCCAGCCCTGGGCAGGAGGGAGGAGGGCTGGCCCACTCTTACCTTGAGAATGCGGAGAGGCTGGCCAGGTGCTGCCAGGGTTGGGGGCAGGTGCATGGCTGTCTGCCCACAGTGTGCCACTTGGTACTGCAGGGGATTGTAGGTGCCTCGGCTGGCGGCTCGGCTGCCCTCAGGCCCCCGGGGCTCCTCCTTCACTGCCACTGCCCTGGGGTCGTAGTTCCCTGGGCTGCTGTAGATGCCAGGCCCCAGCGCCTTCCTGTCTGGGCCGAAGGTATGTGGGGGGTAGGCAAAGGGCCGAGGGTCAGGCGGCAGGTAGTGGGGGAAGGCAGGGGTTCCGGGGCCCTTGAGGCTTCTGGCCTCAGGCGCTGGCTTCACGGCAAAGAGATCGGAGAGAAGCTGCTCTTCCCCAGACTCGATGTAGGCGGAGAGGTCAATGGAGGCCTCATGCTCACACATGTCCCCCAACTCCCCGGGCCCAGCTCGGCCCCCTGAGAACTCGAGTGGCTGCTGGCCACCCCGGGGCTCACACTCGTAGTAGGTCCCGTGGGACATGGCCGGCCCGCCCCCTTGGCTCCCCGCCCCCACCTGCTTTCGAGGCACCCCTTGGGGTGCTCGGGCTGCCCTCTCTCTACCTCCTCCTGCCCTGGGCCTGCCCTCTCTCTACCTCCTGCCCCAGACCTGCCCTCTGCAGTCTCCTGTCACCCACTCCTGTGTGGCCTCTCTCCACCCTCTGCTCTGCTTCCTTTTCCTTCCTCTGTAGTCAATGCCTCTCTTCTCTTCCCTTTTTTCCCCCCTCTCTCCTTGGGGTGACTCAGGGAGGGGCAGGACACACCCTAGAGGGAGAGATGTCAGCCTTAGAGAAAGGTGACTCCTGGCCTATTCCACAGTTGGGGACACTCCTTGGTCAGGGTCCAAGCCAGGGTTCTAGAGATGCCTGAAGCTGATGCTTCCCAGGGGACTCCAAATCCTTGCTGAGGGCAACACCCCACTCTGAGCGTCCTCCCTCCAACTTCAATAAAGTTCTGTGCAGTGGAGGTTCCAAGTTAGAGTGAAGAGAGAAAGCCCTCTTCCAGTGCCGACCCCCAGATGGGTCTTAGCTCCTCCCTCGACACGCCTTCCTCTGGGTCCCCCCTCCCCCTGCTGGGCTCCACCCACCCGCAAGAGACAGTTTCTTTTGTAGCCCCACCTCCAGATCATTCCCTGGGTGCAGGCCAGGGGCTGTTTTTTGAGGGGTCTAGGGAGCAGTGACAGGTCCTAGGAACAGGCCATGCATGGGAGGCTGTGTGGTGCTCCAGAGTATACTCATTTGCTGGGTTTTTGCAGGGGCTGTGCAGTAGCCCAAACATTCGTGTTCCAGCCCTGGCTACCTCTAGCCGCCTGGCACAGTCCCTAAATCCCTGGGCTTGGCTGAAGCACCTGGTCAGGACTTGGGCCTTGCACCTCAGACCCAGGCAGGCTGCTGCCCTCGGAACAGACAGCTGTAATCCTACAGTGGCTCTAGCACTTCTCTCTTCCAGCTGCTCTATGCTGCAAGAGGCTCAGGCTGGCGCTTTGCCCCTCACCCTGCGCCTGAGGCTCTGCCACTGGTTTCCTGTACCCTGAGCTGCAGGGCTGAGGAGCTTGCTGCAGCTCGTTTGCTGTCTTTCCTTTTGCATGGCCACTCTCTGACCTCCAGTGCGTGTCTCTTGGGTCTACTTCCTCTTGTGAGGTTTGAGAAGCCTCTTATGTCATCACCTCTTCCTGGGGCTCTGTTTTAGGGTCTCCAGGAGAAGCCCATGGCTGCCTCTCTGCAATTCTTGGTTCTGTGCTGGCTCCCCTCTTCCCTTTTCTCTTTCCTGTGGGAACTCCCCACTACCTCCTTTCAGAGACACCTGCTGTGGCCCTGCTTTTACCTGTTGAATTTCATCTCCCAAAGGGATTGTAGGTCCAGTGGAAAAAAACGAAAACAAAAACAAAAAAGGACACATAGAAATGTGTTACTGGCGTTTTAAAAAATTATTTTTATTTGAGACGGAGTCTCACTCTGTCACATAGGCTGAAGTGCAATGGCACGATTTCGGCTCACTGCAACCTCTGCCTCCCAGGTTCAAACCATTCTCTTGCCTCAGCCTCCTGAGAAGCTGGCATGTGCCACCACACCTGGCTAATTTTTGTATTTTTAGTAGAGACGGGGTTTCACCATGTTGGCCAGGCTGGTCTTGAACACCTAGCCTTGTGATCTGCTCACCTCTGCCTCCCAAAGTCCTGGGATCACAGGCATGAGCCACCATGCCCAGCAGTTACTGGCTGTTTTATGACCAGCAAGCGCTATGGGTGCCCCAGGGGAGCCAAAAGTTTTCGTAAGTTGGGACCAACAAGGGCTGGGTAACTGAGAGTGGGGCACAGTGGGACAAGTGCAGAGAGGATGTGCGTGGCATTGGACATTAAAATATTAAAAATGTGTATTCTGGTTAGCATATTTCTTCCATCCTTCCTACCGCCACACCTATCCCAGATGCTCTCTGCATGACTTGAGACGTGGCCAGATATGCTTTCTCTGAAAGCACAAGGACCTGGTGTGGGAAGGCCTGCGTGCATCCCAGAGACAGATCTCAGGAATTAGGGGGATTTCTCCGTTTCGAAGCAGAGCTCTCAGTTTGGTGGCAGTGCTTCTGTTGACCACCAGGTGGCAATATTGGCCCCAAAATTTTGGACTTGGAGGACTGCTGAGGTTCAGACTCAGTTGGACAGCAGAGGGCAGCCTCTGCAAGCTGCTGCCGGGCATCTGGAAGGAAGAGGAGGAAACATGGCTGGGATGGGGGCTTGCAGGGCAGTTACAAGGAGAATGGGCAGCCTGGGTCCAGAGCCTTGTCTCCATGAGGAGAAATTCTGTCCCTTCCCCTACTTTGAAATAATGCTAATGAATAGGCCTTGTGCTTTCTGATAAATTAATGCTGTTTCAATCCTCGAACATATACTTTTTCATGCTCTTTTCCTGTGAGTTATGCAGGAAGGTAGGCAAGGCAGACAGTATTTTTATTCCTACTCTATAAACAAGGAAAACAAGCATGAGAGGCTGAGCTGCCGAAGGTCATCCAAGGAGGATGCCTGGTTCACCTCTGGCTGAAGGGATGGGAAGGGGTTGCTATGTGACTCAGAGAACCATCCTGGCCCTCATTTGGCCACCATGGGGACAGGGGGAGTCTGCATCAGTAGCTTAGTGAACTGGTCACAGGAGAAAGTGAGAGGTATGCAAATAGAGCTGCAGGAAATGAGAAAGTCAGCAGCTTCAGCCATGGTGAGATAAATCTCTGCCCTGGCCTCTAGGCTAGTGCTGACGTTGCTGGCACGCTGACCTCAGTGTTTCCCAGTAACAGGGGTTTGGCTGGGGCAGGGAGGGCTTTGGATATCAGGGCAGGGTAGGGAAGCTTTGGACAGGAAGAGGAGGTGGTGGAAGGGCAGTGCCAGTCAGCAGCTGGAGGATTCTTGCCCAGGAGGGGAAAAGAAGCCCTCCCAGGTCAGCAGGGTCATTTTTCCTTTGCCATACAGTTACTACCTGTTTGGATGAACTAAATGATGCATGTTTGTTATCTCAGTGACTTTGTAACAGGCCTCCTTCCAGGGCCACCCCCTTGGTGAAGCAGGACTTTCTCAGTGGAAAGGTAGCGGAGCATGGCTGTGAAGAGTTAGAGAGAACTCGGCTCAAATGTGGCCTCTGTCACTGGCCAGCTCCATGACTCTGGGCAAGTTACTTAGTCTTTCTTGCGAAGTGGCAGCAGTAATACCTCCTTCATAGGGTTGTTTAATTAAATTGTGAATAAGATAATGTATGTCATGCAACTGGGCTCAGTAAATGTGGACTCTCCTTCTCTTCTTCTGGTCTCTCATTGCGGTTTTATCTGTGTCTCCTAAACAGACGCTACCTGGTGTTTGGTGGGATGCGTCAGTTTGATGAGCATTTTTTTTTTTTTTTTTTTTTTTTTTTGAGACGGAGTTTCACTCTTGTTACTCAGGCTGGAGTGCAATGGCGCGATCTCGGCTCACCGCAACCTCCGCCTCCCGGGTTCAGGCAATTCTCCTGCCTCAGCCTCCTGAGTAGCTGGGATTACAGGCACGTGCCACCATGCCCAGCTAATTTTTTGTAGCTTTAGTAGAGACGGGGTTTCACCATGTTGACCAGGATGGTCTCGATCTCTTGACCTCGTGATCCACCCGCCTCGGCCTCCCAAAGTGCTGGGATTACAGGCGTGAGCCACCACGCCCGGCCTTGATGAGCATTTTTGAGCACATGGGTACTAAGCACTTCACAGGGTCTGGGGATGTGTTGGTTTAGCCCTTGCCAGTAGGGCTCACAGCCCAGCAGGAAGGCCTCCAGGCAGTGGTCCCAACGTGTCATGGGTGGTCCGTGGAGCCAGGAAGCACACACATTTGTGTGTCGTGCAGAGTGCAGACTCTTGGCTTTGTTCCCCTGGCAACTATTTGCTCTTTGAGGGTAAGGTCACATCTTTTGGACCTCTTCAACTATGGTGACCATATTTCCTGAACTAAAATGAAGTACAGGCAGATTGACACACCTGAATATCCTTACGGAGACAATGGAAGAAAATATTTGAAGTCTGTGCTGACTTAGAAAAATCAGGAAAAATATTTGCTATTTCCACAGCATATAACAAAGTCTTTGACAGACTGGTCACAAAAAGGTTTGTTGTGTGACCACATTAATAAATGAATGCAGAAGCAGCTACAATTTCAGTGACTTCCAGAATGTTCCCAAATTCGATAAAGTCAGAGCATGTGAAATTCCTAGCATGAAAGTAACAGAGAGGGTTAAGACAGGAAATGCCCGGGATAAACATAAATGCTTGTTGCCGGGGAGGAGCCCCACATTTGCCCATTTGACCAGGTTGAAAAGATCAGCAGGTGTCACAGAAAGAGAGGGTGGTCCTGAGCGACAAGTGCCTCCATGGAACGAGAAGGGGTGCGGAAAGGACTTGTTCACATGGGGCGACAGGGAGGAGCCTGGGGCAGTCCAGGGAGAGGAAAGGTGTGTGTGCTGGAGAAGTGGGGCCCAAAGAGCAGATGTGAGGCTGGGATAAGACTGGCCTTTGCCTTTTGGGATAACCTAAACTTGAAAGATTCAGGAACTGTTTGAGATTAGGTCCAACTCTCAATCTGTCTCAAAATGCTAAGCGAGTGAGGTGACTTGCCCAAGGACACACAGCAGTTTAGTGGCCGGCCTCCCAGTTGGGCGTCCCTGTTGAATGGCGAGCTTCCAGCCTGTCTGGAGCAGGAGTGTTGGCGCCAGGCCAGGACCAGCAGTGGCGGTATCTTGCCTGCTTGTGTCCTCACAGTGTTCCAGATGGTGAAGGGTGATGTCTCAACACCGCTGTCCTCCGCCACCCCCTTTCCCCCCGCCCTGCCCTATATCTGTCAGCAGTGCTGGCTCTGCAATGATGCTGTCCCAGGACACGCGGCCAGGAGGCAGCCCATAAAGACAGGGACACAAAGCAAGGACTGGGGCTAATCCCATCAACTTCCTCTAGCAGTTAGCCCCAAACGCCAGGAAGTACTTGTACTTACCTTTATGACTTCCTCCTTTTTCCTGTCCTAGCCCAATAGTCCTCCTAGGCTTCTTCCTAGAGCTAACTCTTCTCCTCAGATGGCTCTGCCCAGCTGAGTGAACCCAGCCTTACTTCCCAGGCCCTCCCATCGAGCTCCTTGGACCTGACTGTCTCCACAGACTTGGCTCAGACTGTGCTGGTGCGAGAAGCCTTTGCTGACCAGGCTCTGGGAGGACATCGCCTTTGCCTCCCTCAGCTCAGCTGGGTGCTGCCTCTTCCTGGCCCTCGTTCCCACCCTGGGCAGAGTTGAGTTCTTCCCAGTTAGTCTGCAGGCTGTCAGTCCGGTGCACAGAGCAGGAACTCAGTAACACTTCGTGACTCCAAGAAGGAACAAGAAAGTGTTGTTTAAAAAATTACCGAAGGCCATGGTTTCAGTCTAAGCTCCTGCTGTCCGCCCCACAGACCAAACTTCCCACGCTAAAGTTCCGCATCGCCAAATCTAAACTAAGTTGTTATCTGACCTTCCTAGAAATTAGGAGTAAAACATAACAGCCAGTTAAAACAGGCCAGCTTCAAATATTCAGTGGGCATGATAATGAAGTTTACTCTTCTGTAATCTTTACACAAAACAAGGTAGCCTGAAGAATCCTGATGTTAACTAATCAGTTATTTTTCTATTGCTCTGTCTCTCTGTCCCCACCTTGTAAGAAAAGTAACTTGGTTTTGTTTTTGAGGCAGGGGCTTGCTCTTCTGCCCAGGCTGGAGTACAGTAGCGCAATCATTGCTTACTGCAGCCTCGACCTCCCAGGCTCAACCCATCCTCCTTCTGGCCTCAGCCTCCCAAGTAGCTGGGGCTGCAGGCACATAGCACCCCGCCCAGCTTTCTTTCTTTTTTTTTTAATAGAGACGAGGTCTTGCTGTATTGCCCAGGCTGGTCTCAAACTCCTGGGCTCAAGAGATCCTCCCTCCTCGGCCTCCCAAAGTGCTGGGATTACAGGAGTGAGCCAGTGTGCCCAGCCAAGAAAAGCAACTTTGAAAAGTGACTAACCAGCTTCCTCCAGCCCTTCCCCGTCTGTAAAGCCAACCTCTTCTGCTCAGCTCTTTGGAACATGGATTCTATTTCATGGAAGGAAGTGTTGCCTGATTCCGGAATTACAGCAAACTGAGATCTGTAAATCTGTTGTCTTTTGATGTTGCTTTTGGTTTAGAATGTGAGTCCCTAGGATAGCTAGAAGCTATGGAGAGCTTTTAGGACTGTTATTCTGGAAGGAAACTGGCAAGATCTCCTAAAAGGAAATGCCTGGTGACTCTGTCTCAAAAGGCCACTTAATCATCACCACCACCAACTTCGTTTCCATTTTAAATTTTATTACATCAAAAGAAAAAAAACAACTTCTCCACAAAACAAATCCCTAAAACCTACACAAAGCGAAAGAAATTATCATCAAGGTTCTGACTCCACCCCCCAAAAACAACCTTACATTAAAAAATCCAAAAGAAATAGAAATACCAGCTTCAAAAATATTTATCCAAAAAGTAAGGCATCAACTTTACAAAAAAATAATAATTGAAGGAGGGGAGGAAGTTGGAGGAATGAGAAGAGAGGGAACAAGAAGATGGTCCCCTGACCCTCCAGGGCCAGCCCCAGCCTCCCGGGCATGTACTCTGAAGGGGTCACAACTCAGACCAAACTCAGCATATCACCAACTATGGGGTGGGCAAGCTGGGCGGGGAAGCTGGGCAGCACCAAGTGGGCCAGGAAGGGTGCCTGTGTATTCCAGTTTAAGCAGACAGCATTGGGGGTTGGAGAGAGAATCGAGTTTTGTGATAAAAGGATCCTAAGTCCTTAGTGCAGCAGGAGTGGCTGGGGAGGCTGCAGGGCCCACAGCAAACTCCATGGCCTTCCTTGGGAGCTCAGGGAAAGGTCAGAAGCCGCCTGTCACAGAGGAGGGCCTTTTCTGAGGACCTCCAGAGTGGGCTCCCTGCTGTCACTGCCCTGTCATCCTGCCCCTCAGACCTGCAAAGAGGGAGGGGCTATTGGAGTTGGGGACTGATGGGAGAGGAACTGGCCTTTAGCCAACGCTCTCCCCAGGGTATGGAATGGGTACCTCTGGGGAGGGGCAAGCGCCCTTCCTCCCAAGGAAGGCATTTAATATCAGATCCGTCTTGAGGGTTAGAAATAGGGGAGTATTTTTAGGCCCAGTTCTTGGATGGGAGGTGACTTAAGGCTGATTTGGCTCCGATCTCAGGGCTGAAGGGCTTGGGGATCCTTCACACCCGGTCCCGAGCCAAGGCCCAGAGAGGAGAAGGGCATTGTGGGGACAGTGGTGCTGGCTGTGCGGGGGCATGGCCACAGGGATAGCAGGGGACTGCTCCTTCCCCGGTGGGCGGGGAGCTGCAGTTGCTGAGCGGCTTCATCATAAGAGAGATGCCCACTACACTAAAAATCAGAAGCCTTTCTGGCCTCCTAGAAGCTTTGGCATCATGTTGGGGGCAGTATGCAGGAGGCAGGGGCAGGGGCAAGGCTGGGTTTCTGCAATCTGAGCCTTTCTCAATATGTTCCTCAACCGGCCTGGCTTGGGTCTCGTGGGGCCGTTCTTCTCCTTGGTCCTTAGCTCTGGGAGGTGGCGTCCCCAGGGGAAGCGAACTCTGGACAGGGAGCCCAGGCTGGGTTGGGAGCAGGTATGATGGGGAGGGGCAGGAAAGAGGGCAGAGGGAAACATCCCCTTGGATTTTGGGTCCCTGGTGAACAGATAGGGTCTTGGGTCTCTCCAGCAGACCCCTTGATGGGGACAGAATTGCTTGAGCCTGTCCCTCCCCAAAGCAGCCCCTGTGGCCGCCTCTCCTTTCTGAAGGGGGCCTCCCTGGGAGGGCAGGCAGTAATGAGCTCCGGTTCCTGATGAGGCAGCTGAGGGCATGGCCCGGAGGGAGGTCCTGCAGGCCATCCTTGGCATCTCCCCTCTCCTCCTGCAGCTGGGATCGTGGGCAGCACTGGGTGGGGCCTGGGACATGGGCCCTGGGGTGAGAGGCTGGTTCTTTGGGTACGAATGTCAGTTTTTGTTTACAGTTTCTCACCACTCACGCCCAGGTCCTACCACTGCCTGATGAAAGTAGAGAGAGGGGTGTGTGTGTACTCGTGTGTGTTGGGGGGACCCAGACAGGGAGGCAGGATGGAAGCAGGAAGAAGGAGGGAGTAGCCAGCTGAGGGATGGTGGTCCTCAGGGCTGGGGCTGCCCCCCCACATCCTTGTCCTTGGGGGGAGTGGGTTGGTATATAGGCTGCTGCTGCTCCTCCATGTCCTCATGAGTCTCCTCTGTCTCTGAGCCCCTCTCTGCCTCGGGGTACACGACCACACACATCTTCTGGCTCACCAGGGTTAGCAGCTCTGTGGGAGGAGATCACACAGAAACCAGGCCAATGCTGAGCATCCCACCAACCCCGGCCAAGAGGCCCCGGCCCTTCCCAGCTCTCCCGCCCCAGATTCTGCCTCCTCAGAGTAGTCAGTGCCTTGAGGGGAATCCTTGCCACCTGGTCTGCCTCTTGCAACTTCTACCAGCTGTTCTTTGCTCATGAAGGCCCCAGTCTTCCACCTTCCCTGTGCCCACTGACCCCTCAATCCAGGGGGGTCTCTACCCAGCCTGGAGCAGCTCTCACAGGATGGCTGACAGGTTGCCCATTTTATTTAAAAATTTGTAATAATAGAGGTGGGGTCTTGCAATGTTGACCAGGCTGGTCTCAAGTGATCCTCTGTCTCAGCCTCCCAGAGGTTTGGGATTACAGGCATGAGCCACTGTGCCCAGCCCAGGTTGCCAATTCTTGCAGGTCTAAGGTCTGTGTAGAAACGCCAGCTATTCTCCTCCCTAAGTGGTCTCTGGGAAAAGGCATCTGCTTCCCCTGCTCTGGACTTCTCCAGAGCTCTGTGGTCTGAGGAGAAGGTGAGCCTAGGCCTCCTGACCCTGGAGGCTCCCCTGCCCCATCACTGACCACTGTATTCCAGACCAGGAGGCCCTCAAGCCAGCCAGGGCCTCCAACAACTCACCAATGAAGTCACTGAAGCACTTGGGCTTGTGTTGCCAGTAAACACCGAGGAAATAGACAGGCACTCCTGTCAGCATGATGGCCAGGCCAATGCCACACACCACAGGCTCTGACCATAGGCTGAAGACCAGCAGGAAGGCCCAGAACAGCAAGTAGATGATTGGGAACAGCAGGTTGATCTGTGGGGCAGAGGCATGAGGCATGTGAATGGTGTAGGCCCCGTGGCCCCCAGGACTAGGGACTGGGGCATTCTCTCTCTTCTTCACCCACAGAGACACATCCTCAAGGGTAAAGGCTGGACTTCCTTCAGCTCTGTGGCCCCCACACCCATCCCTGGTAGGGCAGGGGCTGTATCAGCAAATGTTGATGAACATGGGTGGTCAGACAGGAAGAGGATGGGGAGGGGCTAACGAGGAAAGGATCCTCCTTGCTCATGTCCTCGCTCCTGGGTGTGATTAGACAAGGTCTTATCATGCATGTCATGTGCCCAGGGCAGCCAGAGAAGCCCATTGAGATGGAGAAGCTTGCTGGTACAGGGTGTGTGTCTGCTGAGGTCCTAGAGTGGAGGGGAGGTGTAGCAATGCACAAGGTGCAGGGAGGAGACGATCCAAGTCACTCAGGCTCCCTGCTCCTCGCCCACTTCTATGCAGGGCCCTTATGTGGGCACAGCATGGCAAATGCCAGCCCCTTATGGGCCACAGGTCGGGAGTTCCTGAGAGTCTCCTCTTCATAGCTCCAAGGGCAGTCCTGATTTGGCTGCTTTCTCTTCCTTGTTTTCCTCACTGAGAAGGGATGTATGTGATGGGGACATGGGGTTATTCTACCTCCTCTTCCCTCTAGCAGGTTTTCTAAGCGTGAGAGTAGAAAATGGTGGTGGAAATGCCAGTGAGGAACTGACAGATTTAGAGAGCCTTTGATTTTTCAGCTGGAAGAATCTAGAAGCATCTAGTCACTGTTTCTACAATAGGATTGTTCAAATAGCTCCAGAGTATACTCTATTCTTTTAATTTGTAGAACTCATAATGCTCTAACATGTCTTGTTCCAAGCAATCCCATTAATTCCTATCATAGAGTTATATCTTGTAGCAATATTAGGTTCACTGAGCACCCTACTATGTGTAGGGCTGTGGGAGTTTAAAAAGGGAAGATCATGCCGGGTGCGGTGGCTCACGCCTGTAATCCCAGCACTTTGGGAGGCTGAGGTGGGCGGATCACCTGAGGTCAGGAGTTCGAGATCAGTCTGACCAATATGGTGAAACCCCATCTTTAAAAATAATAAAATAAAAAATAAAAAGGGAAGATCATGGAAGGTTGCAGTGGATTGGAAAACTTCAAGAAAGAGGAAGTACTTGAGGCCCATTTGGAAAACAGTTAAAATTTAGATGGGCAGATGGGAAGAGGAAACTCATTCTGGGATGGAGACATAGCACAGAGTGAACCCAGCTATCTGGAGGGACAGGAAGGAAGTGCTGGGGAGATAAGAGAGCCTTGAAAAATCAGCTGGAGTTTAAGGCTTAGACTGGTAGGAAACAAAGGAATGACATGATGAAAGTAACATTTGTTCTGACTTATTCCCCAGCTGCATTCTGCTCTGGTCTCGTCCCCAGTGGAGAATGGAAATTGTGGTCCCATTCACACATGGCCCTTGCTTCCCAAAGGATCTGCTACCATCCGAGATGATGGTGTGTGGTCAGCAGCTGAGAACAGTGGTGATTTAAAAATCTGAGCTGCAGCTAGAACCACAGAGGAAGGGGAGGGGACCCCAAAGGGAGGTTCTCTCACCTTGATGGGGCGGGGGATATCAGGCTTCTTCCAGCGAAGGACGATCTGTCCAGCAACCGTGACCCCATAGAAGAGGTAGTTGATGAAGCCCACATAATTGATGAGTGTGTACATGTCACTGGTGACCAGCATCAGCAGGGTGGAGATACACTGGGGAAGTGGGAGGAGCTCGTCAGTGATCAGAAAGATATTCAGAGACTGGTATTATAGATTAGGGGCTGTCCCCCAGCCTCCAGGCAGACTATGCCATTGTATAATGGATGTTTCGAATTGGAGACTTCACAACCTCCCCTAGTAACTCAGGATGTTACAACATCTTTATTGCTAGGAAGTTCTTATTACAGGGGTGATAATCCAAATATTTAACCACTGGTATGGTACAGGCACTAACCAATCAGAATGGATACTGGCCATAAGCAGCCAGACTGGCCACACTGGTATCACCTGGCTTGGCGTCAGCCTCTGTCTCATTTTTATAGCTCAAGCAAACTTCATTTTTAAAAATCCCTTAGGGAAGATTGTTAACAGCAGATTAAGGCTTTATTCTTGCCCTCATCCTTATCTTCTGGCTGAGTCATCTATTTTTCTTCCTTCCTTTTCTTTATTAATTTCAAAACTGGTTATATAGCACTTACTGTGTGCCAGGTCCCTATTTTCAGCATTCTGCAAAGATTAACTCACTTAACCCTCATAACATCCCTATGAGGTTTTCTTGACAGAGTCTATTTTCCAACTTCAAAATCATCCCTGTGGCTCTCCTGGAACCACGCTTCTCCCTTCTGATAACTTGTGAAGGTCAACAACAGATTCTGTTCTTCTGTGAGAGCCGAGAGTTAAAATAATCGAGATGGTTCTTGTGGCCTGTGCCTTCTACTGCACCAATAGCTCTAACTGAAAAAAAAAAAAAAATGTGTGTGTCCCACTGGGAGTACTGTCTTCTCCAGCCACCTTCCACAACCAGCCAGGCAAGGTGACCTTCATCCTACATCTGCACATTCTGCAATTCCCCCAATGCTGCACTGCACAATGCTCTTGACTCCCAAGAGCTCTGTTATTTTCATTTCTAACTGCTTTGCCAGTGGACCAAAGTCATTTTCGGTGTTCTATTCAGGGTCCAGAAGGAAAATAAAAATAACTTGAAAGACTACGGGGACAAGTCTTTATTCCTTCCTTTAGCTCTGTCTAAATGATTCTACTCTGGGGACATTTTACTCCCATCTCTTTCCTGTCCCAAGTTTCCTTTTCACAATTTTCAGTTTATCAGTCTTCCTCTATGACTTTTCTTATTTGGTGTACCCTTAACACTAAATTCATTTCGGTGATGCTTACCAGGAGACTGGCAGGCTGCCCTGAAGCTTGATGGGGAGAGTGGGTGTATGCAGGGACCAGCCGGGAGCAGAGGCCAGTGTCACAACCCTGCAGTAATAGGTGTGAGGAGAGTCAAGGGAGACATATTTTTTCGAGGCTGTTGAATCCTGAGGTAGTCAGTTCAGTCTGACCCAAAAGGATGGGAGAATGGAAATAAGTCAGCCCGAGAGCCTTTGGTATTTCAGGACTCAGGATCTTCCCTTGCTATATCTCTTGATATTAACAAAGCTGATGAGTATCATTTGCCAGATCATCTAGATCCAGTGAGACCTAGCAGCAGACCGGAAGGGTAACAGGGGTGTGTGTGAAAAGCATGAACTCCCAGCTTAGGCTAGGCACAAAGAGAGGGAGGTATGTGGACAGTTACAGCAGGAAGGGCCCTTACTGTGAAAAGCAGGGCTGGGATTGGGGTGCAGCGCTTCACGTGGATCATGGCCAACACACTGGGAAGGTGGCCCTCTCGGGCTCCAGCGAAGAACAGCCTGGAAGGGAGAAAAGCAGATCAGCCTGGGATAACCCCTGGACCATCAAGCCCAAGCTCCTTCATCCATGCCTACCTTCTGCCCACACAGGGCATCCCCGCTCCAACCAGCCACCTGCCTTCACATGCATACTTTCCACCCCACCAGTCACAGAACCTGTGTGACAAACGCAGGTGCAGGCAAACCAGAGGCAGCCAGTGGAAAAGTGGATGAACCCCGGTTATGTGAGCCCCTGAATGTGGTATGGGTGGCTCAGGGTTACTGATGATTGTACTGTCACTTAGTTGGGTGCTCCCAATGCCCAGAAGCCTGCAGGAACAGCCTCTGTCTGTTGCCTAAAGTCTTCATCTCTTTAAAAGTATTCCTCACATCCTCAAAGGATGCAGATTCCCCGATACACTCGGACTGAACTGCATATGGAAAGCTTTAAAAACACTCTTATCCTGCTCAAAGAGTAGTTGTCTCTGTGGGAGCAGGGAATTGGTGGTGGAAATGTTCTACAACTTGCTTTGGGTAGTGGTTACATGGCTGTCTAGAATTGTGAAAATTCATCAAACTGAAGTCAGGTGCAGTGGCACACACTTATATTTCCAGCTATTTGGGAAGCTGAAGTAGGAGGATTGCTTGAGCCCAGGAATTCAAAGCCAGCCTGGGCAAAATAGTGAGACTCTGGCTCTAAAAAACAACAATAAAAAGCAAAAACGAACAAACACAAATAAAAATATCCCTACAAAACTCATCAAAATGAATGTTTATGATGAGCTTTTTTTTTTTTTTTTTTTGAGATGGAGTTTTGCTCCTGTTGCCCAGGCTGGAGTGCAATGGCGCAATCTTGGCTCACCACAACCTCCGCCTTCCGGGTTCAAACGATTCTTCTGCCTCAGCCTCCCAAGTAGCTGGGATTACAGGCATGTGCCACAACACCCAGCGAATTTTGTATTTTTAGTAGAAACAGGGTTTCTCCGTGTTGGTCATGCTGGTCTCGAACTCCCGACCTCCGGTAATCTGCCCACCTTGGCCTCCCAAAATGTTGGGATTACAGGCGTGAGCCACCACAGCTGGTCTATGATCTGTCTTTTTCAAAAAATAGAGGCAGGGTCTTGTCATGTTGCCCAGGCTGGTCTCAAACTTCTGGGCTCTAATGATCCTCCCACCTTGGGTTCCCAAACTGTTGGGATGACAGGCATAAGCTACCATACCCAGTCTGCGTGTTTTATGGTATGTAAATTGTACTTAAAGTTTATATCCTGTCTTGTGGGATTGAGTTAAACAAATTTATATCCTGGCTGGGCATGGTATCTAACAGCTGTAATCCCAGCACTTTGGCAGGCTGAGGTGGGAGAATCATTTGAACCTGGAAGCTCGAGCCTGGGCAAAATAGCAAGACCCTTGTCTCTACAAAAAATAAAAATAAAAAAAGTTAGCCAAGCATGGTGGCATGTGCCTGTTGTTCTAGTTACTCAGGAGGCTGAGGTGGCAGGATCATGTGAGCCTGGGATACTGAGGCGGCAGTGAGCTGTGACTGTGCCACTGCGCTCCACCCTAGGCGACAGGGTGAAAACCTGTGTCAAAAAAAAAAAAAAAGAAAAAACATGGAAATGTCCTAAGTGCCTAAAAATAGGAGATTGATTAAATAAATTTGGCATACGATGGAATGTTATGGGTGGCTCACACCTGTAATCCCAGCACTATGGGAGGCGGAAGTGGCCAGATTACCTGAGGTCAGGAGTTCGAGATCAGCCTGGCCAACATGGAGAAACCCCGTCTCTTCTAAAAATACAAAAATTAGCCAGATGTGGTGGCAGACGCCTGTAATCCAGGTATTCGGGAGGCTGAGGTAGGAGAATCACCTGAACCTGGGAGGTGGTGGTTGCAGTAAGTTGAGATCATGCCACTGCACTCCAGCTTGGATGACAGAGTGAAACCCTGTCCCAAAAAAAAGGAACATTATGTAGTCACAATGTTTTTGAAAAAAACCGATTATATGAGAACATGCTTACAATATAGCATCAAATGAAAAAACAGGATAGAAAACTATAATGGAAATTAATTTTTTTTTTTTGAGACACGGTCTTGCTCTATTGCCCAGGCTGGAGTGCAATGGCACAATGATGGCTCACTGCAGCCTTGACCTCCCAAACTCAAATGATCCTCCTGTCTCAGCCTCCCAAGTAGCTGAGACTATGGGTGTGCACCACGACATCCAAATGCCAACTAATTTTAAGATTATTTATGGGCCTGTAAAATACATTAAAATGCTAACTGATTATCTCTGGGTGGTGAGATTATGATTAACTTTAATTTTCTTCCTTATACACTACAGAAAAATTTGAAAGAATTCTAAAATTCAGCCTGGACAACATGGTGAAACCCCATCTCTACAAAAAAATACAAAAATTAGCCAGGTGTGGTACAGCATGCCTGTAGTTCCAGCTACTAGGGGGCTGAAGTGGGAGGATCACTTTAGCCTGGGAGGTTGGGGCTGCAGTAAACTGTATTTGTACCACTGTACTCCTGCCTGGGTGACAAAGTGAGACCCTGTCTCAAAAAAAAAAAAAAAAAAAAAAAGGAAAAGAAAAAAAGAATAAAAAAGAAGGAATATTTATACTCAGAATAAGGATTTTTTTAACTTTAAAAAATTAAACTTTTTATTTTTCCAATTTTTAGAGATGGGGTCTTGCTCTGTTACCCAGGTTGGAGTACAGTGTTGATTAAAGCTTACTGCAGCCTCCAATTCCTTTAGCCAAGTAATCCTCTAGCCTCAGCCTCCTGAGTAGCTGGCACTGTACATATCACCATGCTCAGTTAACTTAAAAAAATGAAACTTTCCATTTTGAAATAATTATAGATTCACATTCAGTGAATCTTATAACCAAGTACAGTTGTAAGAAATAATAAAGAGAGATCCTATGTATTTTTTGCCCAGTTTCCTCCATCGGTAACATGCTGCAAAATTATATTATCACAACTAGGATATTGATGTTTAAATCAATTTTATTTTTTACTTATTTTTCTTTCTTATTTTTTTTTTGTAGTGACAGGGTCTTGCCTTGTTGCCCATGCTGGTCTCGAACTACTGGGCTCAAGCAATCCTCCCACCTTGGCCCCCCAAAGTGCTGGGATTACAGGCATGAACCACCATGCCCAGCCCCAAAAGTTATTTAAAAAAAAATTTTTTAAGAGAATAATTTGAATGTTCCAGCATAAAGAGAAAATATTAAAGGAGATGGAATATCTCAATTACTCTCATTTTATTTTTATACGTTATATCAATGTATTGAAACATCACAAGTACCTTGAAAATATATACATCTATTATATACATATGAATATGAAACTTGAACATAAAAATCAGCCCTTCTTCCCTTTTACTCTCCTAAGAGAAAAGGGAATATTAGAACCTGTTAACAGTCATTTACACATCAGTGCAAATTGGACCACTTTTTTCTTCTTTTTCCTAGGGAAAGGCTCACCTAAGAGATGAGAGGAAGGGTATAGCTTATAAAAACAAAAAGGCACAGATTCAGCACACTGGGAGTTCAGAGGAGAATTGTTACTTACTTTGTAATTTGTGTATGGAGTAGACTGAAGCTAACAGCAGCATCTCATCAGAAGTGTGGAGTTGACTGTATCCCCAAGTATCCATAAGCAGTAACCCTCATGAACTCCCTAGGCCAGTGTCACTAGTTTCATGCAGCCATACGCATCCCCGTCCCCTCTCCCATGCTATCGTCCCTCTACAGGGCAGCTTCATGCACCAGTGCTCTGTGGGGCTCATCGTGCACATAGCCAGGGTCCTGCATTCACGTCCCTCCTCGACATGCAGACAGGACCAAGTGTAATTGTCCAGATCCAACAGCATTTGCAAGTGTCAAGTTCACAAGAGACAGTCCTTGCCCAGCTAGCTGACAACAGAGGAGACGATGACATTAAGCTTAACACACATCCACACACTCTGACTCCTCAGGAAGGATCATCCTCTCCATACCCGAGAACACAAAGGAGTGACAGAGAGATGAAGAAGGGAAGGAGACGGAAGGAAGAAAGAACTGGAAAGATGAGCAGAGGAGGCCTGGGTGGGTGAGGTCTCGCCTCTGAATCGGAGGTGGAGCACACCATGCGCCACCGTCTCCTGCATGCACACACATCTAGACCACATGCATGCAGACCGCTGCTTGGCCTGCCTGAGGGACAAACCCCACTCTAAAGTGACTGTAGCCAGTCACTGTCCTCCAATAGATCTCAGGGAGCCTCATGGGTCACTGTTCTTCCACTGCTTGGCCTCGGCGGGGGCCTCCATGTTGCCACTGCTCCTGTGTAACATGCACACGAGGTTGCTGTGGGTGAGTGTCACAGGGTCCCGGGATGCAGGGGACACCCACACCACCTCTTTCCAGCCCTCGGCCCTAGAAACATCACACTCCTTTGTTATTTCACAGGAACTCCTCCCTGATGTGATGGCTTTGGAAGCAGCTGAACTTAGGGATTCATCTTTGGAGCAGGACTGTGTCCTGAGGGCAGGGGGTGCTTTCTAAGAACCTGGGAGAATCCCTGGAACCACACAAATGGAAGTCATTCAACATCTGTTAGTCTCAACAGCCCATTCTGAAGACAGCAAAAGAAAGGGCCGGGTCCTTGGATGTGAGGAGGCAGGAGCTGGGACTCGTGGACCGGCTCATAGTTCTGGCTTCCGAGAGAGTTCCAAAGTGGTGGTCAAGGCTAAAAGCCTCTTTTGTTGGACAAATGTTTTCTTTCCACTTTTCCCCACCCTCTCACTTCACATTCTCCACCTGAGTCTCATGGGTGGCCTTGAAAAGGCCTCTACAGCTGCCTCTCTGTTGAGCAGGAAGGAGCTCTGTATTCTCAGGGCAATCAGGGTGATCCCATCCCACCTGCAGCTAGTTCCAGAACATTCATGGGAGGCCAGACCCAGAGGCCCCAGGCACAAGTCTTCTTCTTGGTCCCTTTCCAAATGGGGTTCCTTGCCAGCCAGCAGCAGCCTGTTTCCAGGCAAGTAGAAATGGGGGCTCTAGGATTGCAGCCAAGATACTGTCTTGCTGCCAACCATAGCCCCTGACTGGGGGCCGCATCAGGCAGGTTGGCAGCCTCCTCCATCTTCTGCGCCTTTTGAAATTAGACCACTACATGTGAAGCACCTAGGACCCATATACCACACACATCGTAGGTGACGACGTGAGCAGCACACACTCCTCAGCATCCACACTGACATACACACCCTCACATGAGCAATCACCCCTCTGCAAGCCCACCATCCAGATGCCCACATAGACCCCTGCTGACAGAGACAAGCCCACCATACACAAACAGAGCGAAGTGCACAGCAGAGCGGCCCTTGGCCGGGGAAGGGCCCAGGCAGCACTCACCGAGAGGAGGTGAAGAGAGACCCATTAACTCCTCCAAATGTGGACAGGGCAACAGAAATGGGCATGATCCAGGCCATGACTCCTAGAAGCTTCTCTCCAAAAGTCTGGGATAGAAAACCAGGAGATAAGCAAAGAAGGAGAGGTTACCACTCCCTGACCCCTTAGCTCCCACTTCGTTCTGGGAAATCATTTTTTCCATCTCCACCCTTGCCAATTCTCTCTGGCCAACTTCCTTGAGTGCCCCCATCCTGTGACAGCTACACAGGAAGGGTTAATACATGTTTTAGGCTAATTAACTGAAGGAGATAGTATATAGTCGTAATAATAATAATGAACTAACACTTACTATTCTTGTTTTATGGATGAGGAACTGAGTCACATAGGGATTAAGTAGCTTGCCTAAGATCACCCAGCAAGTGGAGGGCCAGCATGGGAAGCTAGGTGGTGTGATCCAGGCCTCACATATATTATTTGATTTCTCTAGCACAGGGAAGGGCACAGGGAAGGGTCAGGCAGATCCAGGCTCAAATCCTTGCCCTCCAGCTAGGAGTTGTGAGACCTTGAGCAAAGTCTATGATTTTCGAGCCTCCGTTTCCTAACTGCAAAATAGGGATTAATCTAGAATCACAGGGTGAGAATTTCTCAATTCATCAAAACAGATGAACTGGGCGTAAAACAATAAGAATGAGCCCCTCCTTAGTCTGAGAAAGAAAAGGCTATGAAGCTATAGACAAATCTTCATGTCTTCAAGGACTATGCAGTGCAGGGGACCCGCCTTTTCTATATTCCCTGAGCCAGGTTTACAGCACATCACTGAAGAGGGATTGTTCAGAATAGAAGGCTGTTGGTCATAAGAACAGGCTGCCCCAGGAGATGGGAGAACGTCTTTCTTTATAGTCTTTTGAGATAAGGCCAGTGAAGAGACTGGCAGAGTGGGTGGTGGCCCAGCCTGATGCCCCGGGAGGGAGCAAGGTGCCTCCCAGGTCCTTCTCAGATGGCAAGGATCCCAACCCCTTGCACCAGCATGGTCTCCTTCCCCAAAGAGCACACCCGACTTCTGCTTCTGGAGATGAAGGCAGAAAGAAATGGCATGTCTTCTGCAAGATTATGTCTTTCGGAGGAGGGGCCTGTCTGCTTCATACCACCCTTACATTTAGAGCTTAAAGTGCTCTAGATTAGGAGCTGGGAAACTTTTTCTGTAAAGGGCCAGAAGATGTCTTAGCTTCTCACGCCATGTGGTCTCTGTGGCAATGACTTGGTTCCGCCACTGTAGCTGTTCTAGGTACAACCCAGCCACCAGTTTGCTCCTGGGCACTTAAAGATACCTAGTCAATGACATATGTGGTTTCTGCCTTGAGGACTTGGGGGTGATTTCCACTTTCACAGGGCAATGGATCAGGGACAAGTGAATGGGGCTGCAGTAGGCAAGTCTATGTCCACATTCCTGGTATGAGAGACTGAGACTTCCATTTCTTACCACAGCGACGGCGTTGGATGCCAGCAGCTCCTGGGGGGACATTGCAGTGACATAAGCGACATTGGCAAAGACATACACAAATGTGACCAGTGGGATGGAGATGAAGATGGCTCTGGGAAGGTTCCTGTAGAAGGAGAGGAGGTGAGGGGAAGGGCTGGCACCTGGGACGCCTGCCTTGCCATGGAGTCTGGGGAGTGTCTTCTTTCTCCATGTGCTTAGCCTTGCCGCCTTCTGTGAGGCTTCCTTTCCCGGGAGGTGGGTTTTGTCTCACTATGGGCAGGATAATTTAAAGGAAATGAGGCTGAGCATGGTGGTTCACACCTGTTATCTCAGCTCTTTGTGAGGCTGAAGAGGGAGGATCGTTTGAGCACAGGAGTTCAAGGCCAGGCCTGGCAACATAGTGAGACCAAATCTTTACAAATTAAAAAATTAAGTGGGCACAGTGGCCTGTCCCTGTAGTCCCAGCTATTCAGGAGGCTGAGGTGGGAGGATTGCTTGAGCCCAGGAGATTGAGGCTGCAGTGAGCTATGATTGCACCACTAGACTCCAGCCTGGGTGACAGAGTGAGACCCTGTCTCTAAAAACAAAACCAAAAAAGAAAAAATAAGTTAAAAAAAATGAAGGCAATAAAACAACTCAGGCTGGAAATATGCTGCACACCTGTTGATTTTGACCTGAATCTCCACAATGCACCTCTCCCACCTGCCTCAAGGCACCAAGACTAACCTGTCCTGAAACAAGCAAGATTCCCAGAAGCCTCTCAAGGCACAGTTCATTCTCTAAGGCAGTGGTGTTACTGCAGGACAGTTTTCAGCTTCTAATCTGCTCTGGGAAAGTCACTGGGTCCTTTTATCCTCCTGGTGGGGTGAACGGCAAATGGTTTGCGTTCCTGGGAAATGAACTACGACTTCAGGATAGATCAGATCACAGGCGGAACTGGGGCTGAGGAAGGCGAGGTAGGTAGTGGGCACCTGCTCCCTCTTTCCAGCAGTAGGTGCTGTGGCCCTGCAAGGGAGAGGGAATAGCCAGCTCTTTCAACTCACTTGTAGGGATCAACAAGTTCCTCAGTCACATAATTCAAAAAGTTCCAGCCTCCGTAGGCAAAGGAGCCCTGAAGGAAAGCCAGTGCGATGAGGCCGATGTCGGGTTCCTGGAAATTCTCAAATGCATTCTTTGGCTCCAGCCAGAAGTATTCTCCTGTGGACACAAGCAGCAGGAAGCTGGTCAGCGAGACGAGCCGTGGGCCCAGCAGCCCCTGGCCTCCACTGGCCCATCTCTCACCCCTCCCTGTGGCAATGATACGAACTCTGTCTTGCCTCTAGTGAACCCAACATATTGGAGAAATGGGGATAAAGGGAGAAGGGAAATTCAGGTCCAGGACTTCTGAGACCCTGGACACTATGAGTCCAAATGAGGATTTAGGTTCAAAGCACAGTTCTCAATGCTCCTGTTGTAAAAGGCAAAGTTATTTAAAAGGAAGAGTTAGGGTAAAATGGGCTTTGGAAATATGGGATTGGAGTCACTGATAATCTCCTGACCACTTTCTCTGATATCTAAGTTTCTGCATTTTAATAAAGAAAGCATCCAGGGCTGGGCACAGTGGCTCAGGCCTAAAATCCAAATAATCTGGGAAGCCAAGGCAGAAGGAATGCTTGAAGTCAGAAGTTCGATACCAGCCTGGGCAACATAGCAAGACACCTATCTCCACCCAAAATTTAAAAAGTTAGCCACTCATGGTGGTACATGGCTGTAGTCTCACCTATTTGAGTGGGAGGATCACTTGAGCCCAGCAGTTTGAGGCTGCAGTGAGCTATGATTGTGCCACTGCGCTCCAGTGTGGATGACAGAGCAAGACCCTGTCTCCACAAAAAAAAAAAAAAAAAAAAGAAAACAAAAACAAAAAACAAGCAAGCATCCGGAACAAGAAACACTGAAATGTAAGTTTCCATAATGCTGTGTTAGTTCCAGCTTGTTTTGCTGCTTGCTTTGTTGATATTCTTCTATCTCTTTTTGAGGTATGTGTTTGTCCACTCTTTTCTTTTTTTGAGACAGAGGTTTGCTCTGTCACCCAGCCTGGAGTGTAGTGGCGCGATCTTGGCTCACTGCAACCTCCGTCTCCCAGGTTCAAGCCATTCTCCTGCTTCGGCCTCCCGAGTAGCTGGGATTGCAGGTATGCACCACCATGCCTCGCTAATTTTTTTTGTATTTTTAGTAGAGATGGGGTTTCACCATGTTGGCCAGGTTGGTCTCAAACTCCCAACCTCAAGTGATCCGCCTGCCTCAGCCTCCCAAAGTGCTAGGATGACAGGCGTGAGCCACCGCACCCAGCCATCTCTCTTTTCAAGATTCCCCAAGGACGGGAATTCTTTAGCAAAGAGCTGTTTAAACTTCCTTCCCAGCTCCTAGCACAGTGTGCTATAGACTGTGGGCCCTTGTAATCGTCTGCTGACTGGCTAAAGTTTCAATGAGATAGAGAGTAACTGATCTTATGTTATTTATTCATCTGCAGTTTAGCACTGGGACAGGAAATAAAGAGATTAGGGTGACCAGGAAAAAGAATTGAGGCCATCTTAGGAGGGACTCACCATTTTTGACAAGATAGCACAATGATTTCCTTAAGTCTAAATGCCTGAAAGTAATATATAACCCATTAAAGAACTTAATTTAACTGTTTAAAATAATCAGGCACATTATATAGCAGAAACTTAACTACGTTTCTCAGAATAGAAGTCTGGGCTGCTCACACTGCTTCAGGGCTTGTAGGAAGTTTCCCTGTTTGTCACCTGACTTTCTCCATGAGGCAGTGACACTGGGCAGAGCCCCATGGTGCTATGGGTCCCATGGCAACCAAATACAGCCTCGGTCTTGGGAAGAGCCAAATCCAGTGGGGAATGTTGGCAGGGGCACGAGGAATGCAGAACTCTCTCTCTCTCTCTCACAGAGATTATAAGTAATTTTGAAACATAAAATTACCTTCCTCTGTCCTCCACTTTAAGATATGAACAAGATTCAACAGAAGATGCAGGGAGCTTCTCTGGAGTTGAGGCAAAAAGGCAGTAGGAATATAGAAATCTGGGGTCTTTTTTTTGTTTTTGTTTTTGAGACAAGCTCTTGCTCAGTGGCCCAGGCTAGAGTGCAGTGGCACAATCATAGCTCACTACAGCCTCAAACTCCTTGGCTCAAGTGATCCTCCCACCTTAGCCTCCAGGGTAAGTGGGACAATAAGGCATGCACCACTATGCCTGGCTAATTTTAAAAACTTTTTGTAGATACAGGATCTCACTATGCTGCTTAGGATAGTCTTGAACTCTTTGGCTCAAGTGATTCTCCTGCCTCATACTTCCTAAGTGCTGGGATTACAGGTGGGATCCACCGCACTTGGCCGAGATGCGGGGTCTTTACCTAGCTGTGCTAGAGCCATGAGGTGAGCATGGGAGAGTTGACTTTTGCAATCTAGGGAGAACATTCCCTACTCCCAACTACCTTGAGGAAAATGATTTCTCCTTCCCTTTTGTCAAGCAAGGGAAGAAGAGAGGTCACTCAAGGCTGGAATTGGGGAAATCTCAGGGTATGCACACTTCTAAAGCTGGACTGAGAGGATGTGTACATGCAAGGGGAGGAAAGCTGGGCAGCACCTGTTGTTCCTGTGATACTCACCTTTGCATATCTGTACAATCCCCATGATGATTATCAGGGCCAAGGCCAGGAGCTTCCCAGCTGTGAAGACGTCTTGAACCCGGGTGGCCCACCGCACACTGGAACAGTTGACCCATGTGAGGAGCACTGAAATGAAAGACCCCCCCCAAACAGACCTTCAGGGGCCGTATCAGGCTACGTGATGTCCACTGCACACAAGCAGAAGTGCTTCCTTGTCCTGATGATAAGATTGTAGTAGGTGAGCCAGATATCCTGAAAGCTCAGCCCTAGGGACCAGAGCCTTTGGCAAAGTTAATGGGTTACAAATGGGGATTACGTGTCCCAATTAGAGCTTGGGCAGAGCCTGCCCTGCTGAGGGCTGGAAGCCAGAAGTAGGCATGGAAGTGTAGGCACTGGCTTTGTGGGGAAAATCACATCTGATCAGGGCACGAGTATGGGCTCTGTCTTCAAGTTATTACTTGCGCAAGGGAGGCTGTGAACAGCTGGTGGGATTCAGGATGCACCTTCTTGAGTCTGATTTTGGGGTAATAGAGGCTTAGGGGAATCTTCTGTTACTTAGGTTTATTAAGATATAATCTACATCTTGCTAAAACTCACCTTTTTAAGTGTACAGTTTGATGAGATTTGACAAATGCATTTAATGGCTTAATCACTACCACACTTAATATGTAGAACATTCCCAACACTCTGTAAAGTCTCCTTATGTATGCATCATTCTCCTTGGTAGTCAGTTAGCCAAATCTTCTCCAATCTCTACAACCATTACTTTGACTTCTGTTGTTATAGCTTTGCCTTTTTCAAAATGTCACATAAATGGAATCATATAGTACGTGGTCTTCTGTGGTTTGGCTTCTTTCACTTAACATAATGATTTTGAAATCTATGCATGTTATTGCCTATATTACAATTTGTTCCTTTTTTATAGCCATATAGCATTCTATGATGTAAAAGCATCTGTTTGTTTTTCCATAGACATTTGGGTTGCTCACAGTATGGGACCATTATGAATAAAGCTGCAATAAATACTTGCGTAGAAGTCTTATTTTCTTTTTCTTTTCTTTTTTTTTTTTTTTGAGACGGAGTTTTGCTCTTGTTACCCAGACTGGAGTGCAATGGCGCGATCTCGGCTCACCGCAACCTCCACCTCCTGGGTTCAGGCAATTCTCCTGCCTCAGCCTCCTGAGTAGCTGGGATTACAGGCACGCGCCACCATGCCCAGCTAATTTTTTGTATTTTTAGTAGAGACGGGGTTTCACCATGTTGACCAGGATGGTCTCGATCTCTTGACCTCGTGATCCACCCGCCTCGGCCTCCCAAAGTGCTGGGATTACAGTCTTGAGCCACCGCGCCCGGCCCAGAAGTCTTATTTTCTTTTTGTGGATTGTAGAGGTAGAGATCTTTGAGTGGAGATTTCACTGGTTTTGAGTAAAACCCCAGGAATGACATTGTGGGACATACAGTGAACATGTTTAACTTTATAAGAGACTGCTGAACTTTCTTCCACAGTGGCTGTCTCATTTTGCACTCCCACTCTCATGCCAGAGTTCCTGTTGCTCTGCATCTTTCCCAGAATTTGGTATTGTCAGGTTAAAAAAAAAACAATTTTTTTTTTGCTATTCTAATAGGCACACAGTGTATTTCATTATGGTTTTGATTTGCATTTCCCTAATGGCTAATGATGTTGAGCAACTTTTCATGGCTTATTTACCATCCATTTACAAATCTTCTTTGGTGGCATAGGGAGCTGTAATTCTCTACAAAAAATTTTAAAAATTAGCTGGGTGTGGTGGCTCTGGCTTCACTTGAATGGCTGATCAAGATTTATCAATACCAGGCCAGGCGCGGTGGCTCACGCCTATAATCCCAGCACTTTGGGAGGCCGAGGCAGGTGGATCACGAGGTCAAGAGATCGAGACCATCCTGGTCAACATGGTGAAACCCTGTCTCTACTAAAAATACAAAACATTAGTTGGGCATGGTGGCACATGCCTGTAATCCCAGCTACTCAGGAGGCTGAGGCAGGAGAATTGCCTGAACCCAGGAGGCGGAGGTTGCAGTGAGCCAAGATTGCGCCATTGCACTCTAGCCTGGGTAACAAGAGCAAAACTCCGTCTCAAAAAAAAAAAAAAAAAAGATTTATCAATACCTTATTCTTTCTTTTTTTTTTTTTTTTTTGAGACTGTGTCTCCCCCTGTCACCCAGGCTGGAGTGCAGTGGAGCGATCTTAGCTCATTGTAACCTTTACCTCCCCGGTTCAAGCGATTCTCCTGCCTCAGCCTCCCAAGTAGCTGGGACTACAGGCACACCCGGCTAGTTTTTTTTTCTTTTTTTGTATTTTAGTAGAGATGGAGTTTCATCGTGGTAGCCAGGATGGTCTCAATCTGCCTGTCTTTGCCTCCAAAAGTGCTGGTATTATAAGGCTTGAGCCACCACGCCCGGCTATCAATACCTTATTCTTAGATGGTGCTTCTACTTTGCAAGTATTTCCTAACCTTACTTGATGCTGAGAACATTTTGTTAGGGTAGGATGGTCCTGACATCACCCGTCTGTAACCTTCCTCTGTGCACCATCTCCACCTGGCAAACCCCTTCTCCTCTTTCAAGATCCAGCTCAAATGTCACCTGTTGTGAGTGTTCATAATTTAGCATGTTATTTATTCCAACAACAACATGCCTGCAACGGAAGATATATCAGCCGTGTTTTGTAGATGAGGAACAAAGTTTGTTCCTTCTGTCCAGAACAATCCAAGACCACTTTGTTTATATCTAATGTTGGCAAGTCCTTTTTTTTTTTTTTTTTTTTTTGAGATGGAGATTTGCTCTTGTTGCCCAAGCTGGAGTGCAGTAGTACGATCTCTGCTCACTGCAACTGTTGTATTTGACCAAGTGTAGAAAGTTATCACAAGACAAAAGTATGCCAGATTGCAGGGTCATTTATTATGCCGGCGACCACAGAGGACTCACGTCTCTCCAACCTGTGGCGGCAACAGGAGGGTGCCACGATTTTTTATACCCGAAAAACCACCTTGGGAGTGGGGGTGAGGGGCGGGGATGGGGATGAAAAGGCTTCAGACATTCCGAGGGCTGGTGGATTCTGTAAATTACCTCCTGGGCAGAGATGAGGGTGGGGGTCTCCGGACATTCCAAGGGCCAGGGGACTTTTTTCATTCCGTTTGTTACTTAAGTGGTTTACAGAAGTCAAGATAAACATTTGTTTACACATTATCTGGTTAAGGTGGAAATCACAGACCTTAGTTACTTATTACAAGCCACAGGAGCCAGGATGGAACTAGCTTGGGCTGCTTAGTCTGGCAATTGCCGGTAAGCAAAGGCTAGCAATTCTGGCAGTTACTGATAAGAAAAGGTAAGCAGCTTTACATAGTTTTGAAGAACAAATTAGCAGTTCTATTTACAGAGGCCAATGACAGTAGTTATTGTGAGGAGAATGGGGCAGCCATTTCAACTTATCTAAAAACAGTTTTGCATTTTATAAAATAGTTTTGCTCTGGTTCTGGCTCTAGGCCAGCACAATATCACATAACCTCCCCTCTGTGTTCAAGTGATTCTCTTGCCTCAACCTCCTCCTGAGTAGCAGGGATTACAGGTGCCCACTACCATGCCTGATTTTTTTTTGTATTTTTAGTAGAGACAGGGTTTCACTATGTTGGCCAGACTGGTTTTGAACTCCTGGCCTCAAGTGATCCACCTGCCTCGGCCTTCCAAAGTGCTGGGATTACAGGTGTGAGCCACTGTGCACCTGGCTGGCATGTATTTCTTTGTATTAAAATGATCTGCTTCTGGAAAGGCACAGTGACTCACGCTTGTAATCCCAGCACTTTGAGAGGCTGAGGCGGGTGGATCACTTGAGGCCAGGAGTTCAAAACCAGCCCGGTCAACACCATGAAGCCTCATCTCTACTAAAGATACAAAAATTAGCTGGGCATGGTAGCTAGCGCCTGTAATTCCAGCTACTTGGAAGGATGAAGCAGAAGAATCACTTGAACCCGGGAGGTGGAGGTTGCAGTGAGCCAAGAGTGGGCCGCTGCATTCCAGTCTGTGCAACAGAGCGAGACTCCATCTCAAAAAAAATCCAAAAAACCAAAAAAGCGATCTATGATCTGCTTCTTTTTTGTCCTCTCTTCTGGTAGACCAGTGGGGGAGGGACTGTGATTTTTTCATGTTTTTTTTTTTTAAACACCGAGGGCAAGTAAATTTTTTCATGTTTTAAATCTCAGGACATATCACTGGTGCCTACAAATAGTAGGTGCTCAGCAATTATTTAATAAATGAATTTTAAAATACCACAATTTATTAGCCTTCCAATATCATCTCAGTCTACACATTCCACAATGCACACCAACCTCTCATACTCCCCAGAAACCTCATAAAAAGGAGACACAATTCCTTGTTGGCTTCACATTGCCAAAGGGCAACAGGAAGCTTGATTTCAAGAGTAGAAGCTCCTGACTCCTCATGGAAGATCTGTTTTCCAAGATGGTGTCATATAAGGAGAAGCAAAACATGTTGTCAGAGGAAGGGTTTTAAGTGCCTGAGCAGGGAGAACACTTTGTAAATACTCGAATGTTCCAGATGGACTGACATCCTGATAAATACACATTTGGTTTGTCTTACTCAATACAATAAGGATTTCAGGATCATGTGCCTGGTGGCACTCCAACCTAAACCACTATAAACAACCAGGTCTGTGATCTCAGCTTTTCCCCAGGGCCCTGAGGCATGCAGGGAACAAGGCTGGGCCCCTGCACCTAGGAATTCAGGCAGACACAGCAGTGATGACCAAAAGATAAAGGAGATTGATAAAAGGAAGGAAGCAAGATTAGGAAACAAAACCCATGAGCCTCAGGGATAGGTAAGGATTACACAACAAGGGACTGGATCTTGATCTCAGGGAAGAAATTCCTTCTCCAAGGGGAGAAGTCAGGGCTTGAGGAAAATAAGGGCAGAGCGGGGCAACTCAAAGAAATTCCTCCTCCTCCCTGTGTTCCGGGACAGAAAACATGAAATCATCTCTTTTCAAGATGGACCTTACTGAGTCAGGCAGAAAGCCACCTTCAAACTGTCAGCTCTGTGGTCTTCCTGGGGTGACAGAGAGAGGGATGCTTTGTCAAATAACCTATCTGTGGCTATCTTTGGTCTTGCCTAACCTTATGTCCACTACTTCCCAAGAACCCAGCCCTTGACTAATATTACCTTTCACCTTCACAGTAACAAAAACAAAACAAAAAGAAATTCTGAGAATGAGGTGGGGATAGGCAAGCTACTTATGACACCTAATCTCCTTGGAACAATGGCTGCAGGCCCCAGATTTGGCCCTTTACCCTGCAGTTGGGTGATCACACCATGTGACTGAGGGGAAAGAGGGTATCAGTCTCCTGGTACCACAAGACAGCTTCCTGCGCAGCAGACTGAAACCTGAGCCTCCATCCAGAGAGGAAAGGTCAGTGGATGCTCGCCAAGCTCCTGCCCTGCTCAGAAGCCCTGCTGTTGGCTAGCTGCAGCCTGGCACCCCTCTGGTGCTGACAATGATATTCTGCCTCTCTTCTTGGCTAGACCCTGAATTATGTATGCCTGAGATACAGTGACCTCAGGGAAGCCACATGTAGATGAGGAGCATTGACCTCAGCAGCTTGAAATGTGAGGGGCTTTTCATCCATCTATCATCTATGCATCCATGCATCCATCCATCCATCCACCCATCCATGCATCCATCATAGATCCATCCACCCATTCATCCATCTAGTCATCCATCATCCATGCATCCATCTATTCATCCATCCAACCATCCATCCATCATGGATCCATCCACCTATCCACCCATGTAGCCATTCATCATCCATGCATCCATTCATCCACCATAGATCCATCCACCCATCTATCTATCCATCATCCATCCATCTACCTACCCATCCATCCATCCATCCATTATCCATCCGTCCATCTATCATCCACCCATCAGTCATTCATGCAGGGCCTACATGTGCAAGCATTCTAGTTGGTGGGGAGGTTACTGATAAGACACAAGTCCCTGCCTTCAGGAAGTTGACAGTGTAACAGGGACTATGGGTGAACTAAGAGATGAGGTGGTGGCAAAGCTATTCACAGAAGCTAATGGGTATCTATGAGGAGCCTCTAACTCAGCCCAGGGGAATCAGAAATGCCTCCTGTAAGAGAAGGAGACCCTGGCAACATGGTCTGGTTTAGCTGGACAAATATAATCCTGGTCTAGCTGGACAAAATAAAAAGTCCTAAGACCCTGGTTCTTGTCCATTGTAACCTAGTTGTGGGAATGGTTGCTGCTTTTTTAGAGGTCCTCATGGAATTCCAGGTTTATATGTATTTTTTGAGCATTTCCTTCCCTCTTTCTTTCTTGTTTCCTGGGTTAAAAAAATAAGATGAAAGACTATTAAGAAGACAAGAGTTCAAGAAGATGCTGAAGTCAGGAGCTTGTTACTTAATCCACCCAGTTTGAAGAACTCAACATCAAGGTGACAGAAGAGATACAAAGAATGAGTCAGGCAGGAGGAGAAAAACTCAGATTCCAGCAATCTGGAGCCCTCCCCAGGGTCCAGGGCCTCCCCGCTGCCAAGCAGGAGAGATGGGGCTCAATGCTTTCTGCAGGACTGGCAGAGGGACTCAGAGTCCTTGCTGCAGACCTGGAAATGGCTTGCTTACTGTGGAGGGCCGGGCTCCCTGGAGAGAAGGTGCTCTGGGCCCCATCCCAGCCCTGACCTCTGACTTTGATCTCCAAGAATTACAGAAGTCTCTCTTTTACTTCCTCCCCTTGCCAATGACAGCAGATCTCTTTAGGAAGCAGGCAGTCAAAGGCAGAATAATGGTCATCCAAGGTATTAACATTCTAATCCCTGAGATTTGTGACTATGTTATTTATTTATTTATTTATTTATTTTTGAGACGGAGTTTCACTCATGTTACCCAGGCTGGAGTGCAATGGCGCGATCTCGGCTCACCGCAACCTCCGCCTCCTGGGTTCAGGCAATTCTCCTGCCTCAGCCTCCTGAGTAGCTGGGATTACAGGCACGCATCACCATGCTCAGCTAATTTTTTGTATTTTTAGTAGAGACGGGGTTTCACCATGTTGACCAGGATGGTCTCGATCTCTTGACCTCGTGATCCACCCGCCTCGGCCTCCCAAAGTGCTGGGATTACAGGCTTGAGCCACCGCGCCCGGCCGACTATGTTATTTTAAATGACAAGGAACTTTGCAAATATGACTAAGTTAAGGATTTCTTTTTTTTTGGAGAAGGAGTTTTGCTTTCATTGCCCAGGCTGGAGTGCAATGGCACGGTCTCAGCTCACTGCAACCTTTGTCTCCTGTGTTCAAAGGATTCTCCTGCCTCAGTTTACTAAGTAGCTGGGATTACAAGTGCCCACCACCATGCCCGGCTAATTTTTGTATTTTTAGTAGAGATGGGTTTTCACCATGTTGGACAGCCTGGTCTTGAACTCCTGACCTGAGGTAATCCACCTGCCTCGGCCTCCCAAAGGGCTGAGATTACAGGCCTGAGCCACCGTACCTGGCCAAGTTAAGGATCTTGAGATGGGGAGATTATCCTGAATTATCCAGAAGGCCCAATATTGTCACAGGAGTCCTTACAAGAGGAAGGCAAGAGGGTCAGTGTTACAAAAGGACACGTGATCATGGAAACATCAGAGAGAAAGAGAGGCTTGAAGATGCTACGCTGCTGGCTTTGAAGATGAAAGATGGTGTCATGAGCCAAAGAATGCAGGAGGTCCCTAGAAGCTAGACAAGGCAAGGAATTCTCCCCAGAGCCTCCAGAAGAAATTCGGGTTTGCCAACACCAAAGTTTAGGACTTCTGACTTCCAGGACTATTTTTTAAACCACTAAGTTTGCAGTTATTTATAACAGCAGCAATAGAAAATGGATACCAGACAGACATTATGCAAAAAGACCAGACAGCAGGGACATACCCTTAAAGAGAAAAGCTTTTAAACAGCAACCAGGCAACACATACCAGGAGCCAAGAGGAGTGTCTGTCCACAGGTCTTGCGGGACACCAGATACTGCAAGGAGGGAAGTGGTGGCGTTCCCTAGAAGTGGGCAGGGAAGCTGAGCTCACCAATGTGCTCACCTGGTTGGCAAAGTTCCACACCACATAGCAGCTTCCCACATCTTCCAGCTTCCCAACTGTAGCTGGGATGTCACAGCTAGAGTGTTTCTATTTCCTCTTCCTCCATTTAGTAATTCAATACAGTAGCAAACAGCCTTGCCCTGTAACTCTAGCAATGTTTTCCCTCTTTCCTTTTAAAGAAATCCAGGGCAAATGATACAATATCCCTCCTTCATCTAATCCAGGTTCTCCTCCAGTCTCCTCTATATTCCTCACAACTTCAGGCCCACATACACAATCCAGATACACACACAAACACCAGCCCAAGAATCACAAACTTCTTGCAAGGCGAGTTGAGGGCCAGGATGTTCACAGACATGAATCCTTTGCTTTCTGTCCCCACCATTTTGTTGGTCTCCTTATTTTACTGACCAGAAGCCATAATCAAAGGCCATACAAGAAGTCGAGATAGAAAGCCCAGAGATTATTATCCCAAGAGTCCCAAGTCTGAGTACACTCTTCACGTCGGACGGCACAGGGTGTCCACACTGTGTACTGCCCAGGGGTAGAAAACGTCAAAGCACACCTTGGCAGAGCACGCTCTGCACCCTTCCAGGCTGAGTCAACCCAGCCTGACTCAGTAGATGGTGAGGCACATGTGGCTAATGGATTATACATTTCAGAAGGGATCAACAGGAGCAACATTTTTGGGGAATTTTTAGCCCTAAATCAATATACTACATATCAACATACTCATGTGCTACATAATGACATTTTGGGCAACAACAGATTACTTATATCTTGGTGATCCCATAAGATTATAAGACCATATTTTTATGTATCTTTTCCCTGTTTAGATATGTTTTTTTGTGTGTGTCGGTTTTTTTTTTTTTTTTTTTTTTTTTTTTTTTTTTAAGACAGTCTTGCTCTGTGACCCAGGCTCGAGTACAGTGGCATGATCTTGGTTCACTGCAACCTCTGCCTCCCGGGTTCAAGTAATTCTGCCTCAGACTCCCAAGTAGCTGGGATTACAGGTGTGCACCACCATGCCCGGCTGATTTTTGTATTTTTTTAAGTAGAGATGGGGTTTCACCATGTTGGCCAGACTGGTCTCAAACTCCTGACCTCAAGTGATCCACCCACCTAGTTTCCCAAAGTGCTGGGATTACAGGCGTGGGCCACTGCACCTGGCCTACATATGTTTAATGCACAAATACAACTGCCTACAGTGCTCAGTACAGTAACATGTTGCACAGGTTTGTAGACTAGGAGCAACAGGCTACACCATGTAGCCTAGGTGTGTAGTAGGTGATGCCATCTAGTTTTGTGTCAGTACACTCTATGATGTTTGCATAATGACATCTAAGGATACATTTCTCAGAATGTATCCCCATCAAGAGGCAATGCATGACAGTATTATAGACTATAGGTAAAAGAAACAATTTAATTTCTTTAGTGCATTATGAAATAGAACACCAATGAATCATTAGCATAAACAAATACATCTTCATTTAGCGTTTTAAGGATGGACTGGGGAGATGTGGAGCTGGTTTTAAGTCCCTGCGATTGGCCCAGAGCTGAGGCTGTGACCTTATCACTCTTCCCCTCAGCTCTACCTAGTAGCACCCGGTAAGTGAAAGATGATGTGGGTTTCTGGCATCTTTTTGGGTGTGGAACAAGTAAGCAGAGCTCAGAGGAGCTTGTGTAAGGTGTGAAGAGGTAAGAATGGGGAGGAGGATCACCAGCAGCAAGAGGGAAGGAGCCAGAGGTGACTCTCTCAGAGGGACCTGGCAGGTCTGAATCCAAGGATCACAGAACTTTCGAACTTGAAGAACTCAGTGGCCATGATCCCCTTCCCAGCTTAGTCACGTAATCTCAGTTAACTTCTTTGAGCCTCCCTTTTCTCTGTGTAAAACCTACAGTCCACAGGCCGGGCATGGTGGCTCATGCCTGTAATCCCAGTACTTTGGGAGGCCGAGGTGGGTGGATCACCTGAGGTCAGGAGTTTGAGGCCAGCCTGACCAACATGGAGAAATCCCATCTCTACTAAAAATACAAAATTAGCCGGGCATGGTGGTACATGATTGCAATCCCAGCTACTCGGGAGGCTGAGGCAGAAGAATAGCTTGCACCCAGAAGGTGGAGGTTGTGGTGAGCCGAGATCGCGCCATTGTACTCCAGAATGGGTAACAAGAGCGAAACGCCATCTCAAAAAAAAAAGACAAAAACTAAAAAACCACGGATACTGTCAGACTGTCCGCAGCCAGCTCAAGCAATCCTTCCACCTCAGCCTCCTGAGTAGCTGGGACTACAAGGGTGTGCCACCAGGCCCAGCTAATTTTTGTGCTTTTTGTAGAGACAGGGTTTTGGCTAGTCTGGAACTATTGGGCTCAAGTGAGTCACCTGCCTTGGCCTCCCAAAGTGCTGGGATTACAGGCGTGCGCCACCATGCCTGGCAGTGACTTTCAAGTGCTCCCTTGCTTTGGATATAGGACTCCGGCTTCTCACCAAGCTGGGCCATTGTGCCTTCCCCAGGGAGCCAATGAATACTCTCACATGGATCCCTGGACCAATGTCATTTCTTCTAAGCCAGCTGCCACTTGATGAAGCACACTATTCTGGTTTGACAGGGATAAGGCCATCTGGATATGGGGCTGGATTGGTTATTATAAGGACAGTGCTAAGAAGAATGAACCAGTTGGGACCTTCCTTGTAGCCAACTCAAATATTTACCTTAGAGGTAAATATTTGAAGTCTGCGCCCTACCACCCAAAGCTTATTTCCAGCCTCATAGGTGATCAGAGACAGGAACAAACTTAGAGACTCAGAATCTTATTTTATTTTTCTTTTAGAGATGGGATCTCATTCTGTCACCCAGGCTGAAGTGCAGTGGCAAGATCATAGCTTACTGCAGCTTCCAAGTCCTGGGTTCAAGTGATCTGCTGGCCTTGGCTTCCCAAAGTGCTGGGATTATAGGTGTGAGCCAACGTGCCTGGCCCAGAACCTCATTTTATATGTGAGTGAATTTAGACCTTAGCTAATTTGCAGCAAAGACCAGACTGGGACAGCCCAATTCCCAGTTGCTTGTTCTGCCTCTGCCCTGCCTTCCTTCATGGTACACACGTCACTCTGCTTTCCCTTGGCCACTCCCACGTTGTCTCTCCTCTGCTTGGGTCAGTGGTACCCATGGTCACTACTCCCAGTGCCACTTGGGACTCTGAGTGTGTCACCAAGACACTGGTTAGCCCCAGCTTGGACTGCTTTCTGGGCAGCAGGAGGGAAGATGCCAATATGGCAAAAGGGAAGACTTAGACAGTCATGCCTCAGAAACGAAGAAAATGGCATCCATCGCTCCCAGGGCTTTAGAAAGTCATTTCCCACAGGGATCTCCGCCTTGGGTCCTCTCCCACCAGCCCCCTTATCAATGTCACCGTCATAACATGTTCCCTCCAAACTCTTGGAACTCCATTTGGATTTCTCGGTCTCGCTGGCTTGCACCTTTCTCAGGAGTGGGCTGGATTGGCTTGGAAAGGCTTGTTTTCCTTTAACATTTCCAGAACCAGGCCTCTCTTCCTTGTCTGTTCAGATAAGTGAAAACAGGCAGCAGAAAAGGGGAAAAATGTCTAGACTTGCCAACATCCATAAAGACAGATGGTGAAGAAGAGAAGGAAAGAGCACAAGAAACCACAGGGCGGGAGGGTGCAAGGGGAGGACAATGCAGATGAGTGGGAGAGAAAAAGGGCCTGAGAGAAGCAGAACAGAGAGAGGCCAGGCCTGAAAAAAGCAAGATGGAATGTACTAAGCAGACTGCTGCTGAAAAAGGAAGCAGTGACGCCACTTTGTAGATGTCAGAACGCCCTGTTCCTCTCTAGATCTGCAAAACAGGCACCTTTCTGGACGGAGCTTCCCAGTCCTCTGAAACACCCATAAATTTCACCTGGGTCATGGCCTGCCAGGAGGGTTGGCGTCTCAGCCTCACCTTTTGCTGGGGCGTGTGCTTCTCTGCCTTCTGCCACGCTCTGGCCAGCTCCCACAGAATCCCTGCAATCAAGCTGGAGCAAAAGGGGTGAGGCCTGTCCCTCCCCGCAGCCCTCAGGGTCTGGGTGCCGGGGCTGGAGGCTGGAGCCGCAGGGGGGCCGGGCCTGCGGGGGCGGGGGTGTGGCTACGCTCGGCTCTGTGATTGGCTGCACTGGGCTCCTTGGCCGTCTCCCCCGCTCTTGGAAGGAACTGGGCACGTGTTTCTAATTGTGGAAAGCAGCTTCGGCTTGGCCTGTCCAACCTCAGGCGTTTCCAAATCTAGGAGGTAAGCAGTGCCGGCTGCCAAAAGGCACTGATAGTCAAAGAAAACACGGAGGCCTGTTTGAGCTTTAACGCACACAACCCAAGGCTCTGATAAGGTTCCATTTCTAACCACTCAGGCCACACGGAACAGCCTTTCCTAGTTAAACACCCATAGAGGCCTGGAGGTTGTGGGGGAGTGGGGAGACACGGAGTCAGTTTCACAGAACCCTCGTAGAATCCTTCTCTACTCCCCGCTAGCCCCCACCTCAGGGCCAAGACATTTTTCATAGCGGGTGAGGAGCCACATTATAAAGTCTTTGGCACCTTTATTATTGTATATGTAATATAACTTGTCTGGTGAACTTACACATACAACGACTGGTGAAAGACAAAAACATAAAAAAAAAAAAACAAAAAACCCCACACACAAAAAACCACACAAAAACAACCAAAAAAAAAAAAAAAAAAAAAAAAAAATCAAAATCAAAGCAGCCCTTCCTCACAAACTGCGCTTTGATCCCAGCGCCTATAAAGTACTCAGTGGGGAGTGTGGTTCTGAAACAGATCTTGCCTATCGCACTATAGTAACGTTTCCCCTTCTCCAGCCCTTTTCATCTCCAAGCACTTACAACGTTTTAGAAATCTCGGAACCCCCTCCAAAGGAGAGGAGGTGCTCCGGGCCTTCCGGAAGGGCCTCTCTCTTCCAAGGACACACCAGCAGAGGAGGAGGGTGCAGAGAAGCTGGGACGGCTGTGCTCCGGGAGGCACACAGCTCTCACCAAATGCTTCCTGCTAAGCTCCTGCCCATGCTACCCTGTCCCCTCCCCTCCTCCCTTCCTGGCTCTCTCGTCCCTTTCCTTCTTATCCCGTTAGCTCCTGTGCCAGCTGCGGGACCTGGAGTTTCTGCTGAATCACCATCCAGTACTTAGTTCAGCCAAGAAGCACTAATATCCAGCTCAGCATTTTCCAAGAGCTGAGTAGTTCTCTCTTCAGCATGTGCTAAACATGGCTCCTGAGCTGGCCGGGGTTGGGGAGCAAAAAACTGAAGACACCAGGAAATCCAGGGGTGGCCCACCATGCCACCGTGGGGAACCCTGTTAATCCTACTCATTACTTTTTCAACGTGGGCCTGAAAAATTGCTATCTCACACTCCAATTCTCAGGGTTGTTGCCCCCTAGGCATGGATCAAGGTGGATGAGAATGTGTTCTGTTGAGTCTGCACTGAGCCCAGGAGGGCTAGCCTGACCCTCCAACATATTTCAGTCTTGGAAGAAAGGGTGTGGATCCTGTGAGGTTTAGTTGGTTCTTGGACCAGACGGCTGTGGGCTCTGTTGGTGTTCACTAAATTCTATAAACCTAGACTGAGGCTGCAAAATCCCCCCAAAACAGTTCAGTTATAACACAATTTCAAGGGTAGCTAGTACTCAAACTTGCAAAACTCTTTTTTCTTTTATTTAATATGGAATGCTTCATGAATTTGCATGTCACCCATACACAGGAGCCATGCTAATCTTCTCTCTATTGCTTCAGATTTAGTATATGTGCTGCTAAAGTGAGCACAACTTGCTGAACTCTTATAACAGAGATGTCCTTTCTTCTTTCCCCCAAAGCTCCAAGTACCACTGGGCCTCACTCCTGTAGGCCTTCTGATTTTATGTTCTTAGGTATGTGATATAAATTGGTGTGTCACATTAACCCTTAAAACATTACCAGACACAATTAATGGGTGACTTTATAAACCATGGGCCCTGGCTCCTCTGAGTACAACAAAGTGATCCTTGACAGTTAGCAACAAAAGGCCAGAGGAGAATTTAAGTTTCAAGGCTGGTACAAGAAAGTAGGCAAATCACTACCATACCTGGTGGAAGCTGAACTCTAAAAGAGTTTCCTGTTTCAGGGAACCTCAATCCCATTCACTATTCTCCCAATCAGAGATAGACATACTCCCAGAAACAAGCCCCTCATTCCCCAATTTCTAGGGCGTGGGCTGTGTAGGCACACATACTCCCTGAACAGCAGAACTTCAGTCTGAGAAGAGACACTATGGGAAGTCAGGAAAGAGGAGGTGATCTGATCTGGGCCAGCAGTTGAAGCACATTGAAACTAAGAAGAAGACTGACTTCTCAGGTAGCTTACTTACTCTGCCATTATAGGCATGGAGTCCAAAAGCACAGGGGATGCTTCCTCAAGTCCCCCAACAGATCTTAAGTGTTGGAGAATGAGTAGGAAGGGTGACAAAGACAGATGAGTCAACTCGACCAGTCTGAACCACACCAGTTCAGACAATGTGACAATACGAACCAGTGTTGTACTTGATTTACTTCACGTGTATCCCTAACAAGACCATGAAGTCCTTGACTCCTTCACCCTTAATCACCAAGTCCTGCCAATTCTACCTCCTAAATGCCAAATACATCTACTTCTCTCTACTCTCACTGCCCCAAGATCCACATGATGGTCATCTCTAACCTGAATCCCTATAACTGCATTGTAATCAGTCTTTTCTTGCCTCTGATCTTACCCCCCTCACCAATGCATCCTCTAGTCTTGCAGCATGACTCCTAAAATACAAATATGATCATGTTGGTCCTTTGAAACCTTTCAAACCTCATTCCTCCTAAGGGAAAGCCCATGAGGCCTTTCATGATGGCGTCCTTGCTTCTATTATACATTTCTTGCCTCCGAGTCTATGGTGTAGCTATACTGAACAACCTTTAGTTCCCACAAACAGCTGTGATTTTTCCTGTCCTTAGACCTTGACATGCATTAATTCCTTCTGCTAGAACATTCTCCCCACCCATTCTACTTTACCCTCCCTCCTGGCTATTTCCAACTGGTCTTTCAGTCTAAACTTAATGTCACTTTCTCCAAGAGTTTCTTCAACCCTAGTCCCGTACTCAGTTTTCTTGCAGGAGCTGCCTGGATGCTGTCCTCTTGGGGAACTGGAATAACCTGTATACTTGTCAGGAACATTTACTGGACTGTGAGTTCCTTGGTACAAGAACTAAGTATCCCTATGCCTGCCACAGTGCCTGGAGCAGGACAGAAACTCAAATATTTAATAATGTTTGATTGATTCCGTATTACCTGCGGCATCAGTAGAGGACACACAGATGGGTTCAGTATAGTACGTGCTAAGAGAGAAGGCTAAATCTGAGGCTGCTCCTTCACATGAGAGAGAGTCTTTTGGCTCATTGATGTCTCCTCTGTGCCAAGAACAGTAACTAGCTCGTCATGAGCGCTCGATGAATAAAGTGTTGCATTTATATAACATTTCCCAAGAGTCCTAATCCCTTTCTCAGTTGTACTGCTCTAGAACAGACAAATTTTTGAGCAGGATCCTGGGAGCACCACCCTGGGGAGATTCTAACTGGAGACCTGCTCAGCACTCCTCGGGGCTCTAGGGAGGATGTGGAAGGCAGACATAGGACACGTTCTAACTGCTTGTCATCAGTGCTGGAGACATTTAAGTTGAAACATATTTCATTTCGATTTGGAGACAAACTAGATTCTTTCCCTTAGCAGTCAATTAATCAATACGTCCAGCTGATTCTACCCCTAAATCATTCTTGTTTTTGTCACCTCTCCATCCTTGTCACTTCATTCTTAGTTCAGGCTACCACCTCTCTGGTCCGGACAAATGCCTAGCCTGCTTGTTTTCTCCACTTCAAGTTTCACAGTCTTTTCTTTACCCAAATGGGAACCTAATCATGTTACTCCTCTGCTCTAAATCCTTCAGTGATTCCCTGTTTCTTGGATAAAATCTACTTACCTTTTAACACTGACCTCAAGCTGGGAGCCTTCCCAAGCACCCTCTCCCAACTTTGAAGCCCCTTTCTCTGTGTTGCCCACATTTTTTTCCCATCACATTGTATTCTAATTATATGTTTTTGCATACCATTCTCTTCACTAGACTAATCTTTTCCAAGACTGTATAAATCTTACCTTATCTCCTCTTAGTGTAAGAGTTCAGTATGGTAATTAGCTGATGAAATTTTTTAGTTTCTACCCCCCAAAAAAAAAATCTGCTCACAGAATAATTTTCATCTTAATGCATCATAAAAATGAAAAATGAGATGTTAGTCAAATCGGTCATTGAATAAAAATCAAGAGATTTTCAATACATTTCGATTTTAAATGCTGGCTAGTTAGAAGGTGTACAGAGAAAAATGATGTCTTGGATGTATGGGAATCAAATGTAGGCCAGTCTGTATATGTCTGAATTCGTATATACAAGGCTGATCAGATACCCAAAGAACTCTCTGGGGACTAGGGAAGGGTGAGAAGGCAGTGCTGCCCAGGTGTCTGAAGGAATACGTTTAGTGTCTGAGGATGAGAAGTTTGGGGGCAGAGAATATGAAGGCTCAAGGGAAAATAAACTGAGATTAAGGGATTTAGATGTTGGTCCTCTGTTTCAAACCCTTCAAACCTCGTTCCTCTGATGGGAAAGCCCAATCTCTTTATGGCCCATGAGGCGTTTCATAATGGGGTCTTTCAAAGGAAAGATTGTTAAACGCTCTGATGTCAAGGGATTGACTAAATTTGCAAGAGACTTGCAAAACAACTCATTCTCTGTGACAGCATTCTGCACCAGGCAGTTGGAAGCTTTCTGTAGAGGAATTGCAGAGAAACTCAGGAGTTCAAAGCAGCATGTGAAGTCCCTTCCTTTCCAAATAGCTCAAGGAAGAAGAAAAATCTGAAGGCCTGGAAAAAGCTAGCCTCTTAGGAATCTCAGTAGAAAGATAGAAAACAAGATAAGAAGCATTTTTTTTCCTTGAGAAATGCATACAGGATATTCCTTTCTCCTGAGGTTGAGGAAGGAGAAGGAGCTTCTTTAGGTCAAGACATTCAAGGCAGAAGTGGGGAACTTGAATGAAAAGAAATGATTCTACTTCAGGTGCTGGACATGACTCCAACCCCAAATGAGAAGAAGGAGGCCAGGAGCTGACTGAATGAAACATGATCCAGTCTCCAAGAGAAGCAGGGGACAAGCAGATCCCAAAGGAAATCACAGAGGGTTGCACAGATGCACAGACGGGAGCCTGGGGAAGGGTGTCCCCTGGACCCAGTGCGTCCTCTGGATCACTGTGGACACTTTATTTACAACTAGAAACCCAAGTAACAGCCAAAAGATGTGGCTGCATGATAAAAGGGCAAGCTGTAGGAATAACCTGTCAATATATAGGTCTCTATACCCAGATGCATACAGCAATAGATGTACTTTATTTAGAACTATCCACTATGACTGCCGCAACTGGCCAGGGGCTGATGATAAGAGCAGCTACTGCTGCTGACTCTTTTTTTTTTTTGAAACTGAGTTTCACTCTTGTTATGCAGGCTGGAGTGCAGTGGTGTAATCTTGACTCACTGCAGCCTCTGCCTCCCGGGTTCAAGCCATTCTCCTGCCTCAGCCTCCTGAGTAGATGAGATTACAGACACCCACCACCATACCCAGTTAATTTTTGTAGTTTTTTAGTAGAGACGGGGGTTTTACCATATTGGCCGCATTGGTCTTGAACTCCTGACCTCAAGTGATCCATCTGCCTTGGCCTCCCAAACTGCTGGGACCACAGGTGTGAGCCACCGCACCCGCCCGCTGCTGACTTTTTTTATATCTTACTTGGATCTTTTATAGAGGGAATATAGTAATTTACTTATGAAATAATAAAAAAGTAGAAAAACACAGGTAAATCACAAAAGGCACTAAAACCAGTTTCTAACACTTCCCAGTCCCCTCCTAACTCCCTCCCCTCCCACTAATATACTTATGTTGGAGAAGGTAGAAAGGCTTTTTATTTAATTAAAATGTAAAATACTTTCTCTCTTTTTTTCCTTTTCTTTTTTTCTTTTTTTTTTTTTTTTACTGCCGGGTGGCTAGGGATATTCTGCTGACTCAGCAGTGAGTAATCAGCTTTGACCTAAATAATAGAATAACTCGAAGTGGCAGCTGCAGTTGCATAAGTGTGATTCAAGTCTGCAGTTCCTTCTCTCTCCCTCTCCTCTCTCCCACCCGCTCCAGGATCCGGCAGGCAAGCCAGTTTCAGCAGGTTCTTTCCGCCTCTCCACCCCCACCACCTGGCTTGTCTCAACATCATTTCTCATCCGTTCTCTTCCAAAACCACCCCACCATGGAACCAGACTTGACTTCATCTCCTCTTTCCCCAGCAAACCCTCGCCAGGGGCTCTACCACACGGGCTGTCCTTGCTGGGCCCTGTGCCCTGGCAGTACCCTCTGTTATATACCAATGACCTCTCCACAGAGGGCGGCCTTTCCTCAAAATCTCTGGTTTCACAGTCATCAGCATGCCACCACGGGAAAGCAGGAAGCAGAGTTCCCAGTGTACATACGTTCATGCCACACCTGAGCTCTCTAACACGTCTTTCAAAAGAGCCGCAGGCTGGGCTTATTTTATGCAGTTGGCTTGCCTAGCACCTGCTAAGAGGATGAGGAGGGCTGGATGATGGTGGGGGTAGGTGGGTGGGTGGGAGGGGTGCTGGAATAAAAGGCACCAGCATTTAATGAAAGATAGCATCTACCAGCCAGGCTCAGTGGCCTTACTTTGGGAGGCCGAGGTGGGTGGATCACTTGTGGTCAGGAGTTCAAGACCAGCCTGACCAACTTGGGGAAACCCCGTCTCTACTAAAAATACAAAATTAGCTGAGTGTTGTGGTGCATGCCTGTAATCCCAGCTACTTGGGAGGCTGAGGCAAGAGAATCACTTGAACCTGGGAAGTGGGGGTTTCAGTGAGCCCAGATGGCATCACTGCACTCCAGCCTCAGTGACAGAGTGAGACTCTGTCTGAAAAAAAAAGATAGCATCAACCAAGCCTTCCCAACAGCTTGGTTCTTGCTTTATTGGATACCTTAAGAGAGGATTTGTTGCTTGTCTGGTCGAGCCTGCCATAAAACAAAACAAAACAAAAAAGAGAGAGGATTTGAGGGGCCTATAGAAGTGGGTTAAAAAAGTATTCAACAAACCAGATAACAGAACCTCTGTACACAGACTCAAAGCAGCTGGGAGTGTCAGGCATAAGGAAAGGGAGAGAGGAAGTTTGTGTATAGCTATAGGCATGTACGTGTGCACCCTGCTGGGGAGAGGGATGGCAGCTCCACATGGCCTTCCTTCACTAGGAGGAAAGGGACACAGCAGTGGAGAGGTGTGGAGCTGGTTTCCATTTCCTCTAAAGGAAATAAGGAGGAATACACTTGGGAATCAGAAGGATTTAAGATTTTTCTGCTTATGAAGGTGGACAAATATTTGAACACATATTTCAAGGACGTTGAAAAATTCTTATCTTTGGAGGACAAGATTGGCTGCTGTTAAGTTGGAGATAATTTCCTTGCAGTTCTGCTGAGGAGGCAGAGGACTTAGATAAGCTTTATTGAATCTTTGGCTGCAGGAATGGGGGAGGGGACCCTTGTCATTTTTGTCGTCAGCCAGTTCCTAAAGTTCTCCTTGGCTTGGTGCTAGCAGCATCTAGGTGAGGGGTAGGCTGTGGAGAGGATTGTGCAACCTGGCATTCTGGAGAAGGGCTACAGGCAGGTGCTGTTCTTATCTCCTAGGAGGGTTTAGATCTTTCTGGTCTGAGGGGACACCCAAAGGACTACACTACCCTGGAGAGTATTTGTGCAAGTGGTTAAACCCTTGGCAGCTTTGGGGAATGCAAAGGAAGCCACGGGGTCTGGCTGCCTGGAAACTTCATCAACCTGTAGCCTGCTCCTCTCCTAGGGTACAAACTGAACAGGCTCAGGGGTTTTTGATTTCTAGTAGGAGGGTAAGTGTGGCCTCTTGTCTGAGCCACTTTAGCAGCATCAGCAGGAAAAAGGAAGCTGTCTGTGTGCAAAGAAACACCAAAACAGCGGTGGCCAGCACTTCTGTGGCCCCCCTTCCCACCCTCCCATTAGACTGTCTGAGGACAGAAACAGCACTCTTCCTGCATTCCCACGCCCTCGCTCCTCCCCACTGCCCCTCTCAACTCTGGATCCAGCTAGGATGCAAAGATGAAGTGGTCCCAGCATCTTGCCCACCTTCAGTGACTTGCCCTAGCCTACCCTCAGTGACTGACATGACTGGGGTACTGGGTGTCCAACACTATGCTGAGGGTGTCCCCTTCCTTCTCTCGTGCAATACCTATGGCCATGACCTCTTGAGACAGCTAGGATTACACTCCTCATCTCACAGTAGGGTGGGCAGGTGATTTTGCCCAGCACTTACCACTGCAGTGAGAAAGTGGTGGACTGGAGATGCAGGCTCAGGCAGCCTGGCTTTGGAGCCTGCATTCAGATCTGTGAGCAGGCCCAACCAAGCACAAGGAATACACCCCAAACAAATGTCTTGGCCCCATGTTGCAAATGGCCTGAGTGGTGGAGGTCTGTCCCAGGGTTGACCACCATTGCCAAAGAGGGGTCATTGCCGAGAAGACAGCCTCTTGGGTCCCAGCTGCCTGGCTTCTAAGAGGCTTCTGGGGTGGGTGAGTGATTTCTTCCTCCTCATGCCATAGCAGGACAGAAGGAAAAGTGTCAGGACCTGGGAAATGGTATGGCCAGGATGATCACTACCCTCAGCTAAGTCTATGTGTATTGAAAGGTGTGGGAAGGCAGGGACCAAGGGAACTCTAGAGGTGGAGCTCCTGAAACATATCTGAGTATTTACTTTAGAAGTTAGTTTTTGATGAAAGATATAAAATACCCCAATCCATTGAGATCACTAATATCAGAGATTAAGCTTTGAGACTTCCTAGAAATACGGCTCTGCAGAACTTCTCTAGAAAGCCTCTAACCTATTCCAGCCCATAGAGATCTTTTTTCCTTCTCTGAATTTTATTGTTAGTATTGTTTTTAATTTTTTTTTTCTTTTAGATACAGGATCTCACTACGTTGCCCAGGCTGGAGTACAGTGGCTATTTGCAGGTGTGATCATAGCTCACTATAGCCCAGAATTCCCAGGCTCAAGTGACCTTCCTACCTCACCCTCCCAGGTGGCTAGGACTACAGGTGTGCGCCACCATGCCTAGCTCCCTTCTCTGAATTTTTACTGCAATTGAATCCTAACCACGGTATCCATCTATATGGCTTTTCTCCTAGCTAGAAAACTTATCAAGGGCAGGGACCATGGACAAACTCTCCTCCAAGAGAGTTAAAAAAGTATGACTTGACAAGTTGAGGTAGAAGTAGATGTGCACCTGTTGCCAAGAAGGCAGGATAATCTTCCTAGGAACAGCTGGAAGTAGCCAGTACAGTGCAATGCACTGGACAGAGAAGAAATCAGGAGCCCTGGCACTCTGTGCGGCCTGCCTCCCTGGGCAAGTCACTTGCCTGGCTCTCTGTTCCCTTATCTGTTCTGGGAAAATGTTAATACTGGCCCAGCTTACCTCATGGATTTGTCATGAAGCTCAAATCAGATAATATAGGTGAAAGTGCTTTGCCTAATGTCAAGAACCCTGCTAGTGAAAATTACTGTGCCTCCAAGGAGCTACTTAAGTTTCTTTTTTTTTTCAACACCAGACAATTGTATGCAGAATGCATTCATAAAAAAAACACACTTGTAGGAAATTGAAAGAAAAATAATGGGGAAAAGAAAAGGAGAGAAGGCGAGGTGGCTCAGGCCTGTAATCCCAGTATTTTGGGAGGCTGAGGTGGGCGGATCACTTGAGATCAGGAGATCGAAACCAGCCTGGCCAACATAGTGAAACCCCATCTCTACAAAAATTACAAAAATTAGCTTGGCGTGGTGGCTTACACCTGTAATCCCAGCAACTTAGGAGTCTGAGGTTGGAGAATCGCTTGAACCTCGGAGACGGAGGTTTCAGTGAGCAGAGATCATACCACTGCACTCCAGCCTGGGAGAGAGAGTGAGACCCTGTCTCAAAAAATAAACAAACAAACAAACAAAAAAACAAAAAAACGGAGAGAAGGAAGGAGAGACAGAGACATATAGACCACCAGGAAGGCTAAAAGAGGCTGTCTCTCAGACCAGGCGCAGTGGTTCACACCTATAACCACAATACTTTGGGAGGTCAAGGTGGGAGGATCACTTGAGCCCAGGTGTTCGAGGCTGCAGTGAGCTATGGTCATGAGACTGAGCTCCAGCCTGCGCGACAGAGTGAGGACATAAATACAATAAAAGAGGCTGTCTTGCTAACAAGGCCCAGATGGCACTTAGGTAAGCAGATGGCACTTACGTAAGCAGATGGCAGCCAGGAGCCGAAGGCCAGACTCTGGGGGGAAGCAGGTGGGGAAGAGCGGCTGCAGCACGTAGTTGGAGAAGGTGAGGGCGATGACAGCCTGGTTGGTGGGGTAGATCACCAGCACAGCAATCCACAGCCTCAGGAATCTGAAGGAGGAAAGGGACATTCCCACCGTCAGGCATGGCAGGGAAGCAGAGCCATCAGGGGAGACCCCAGGCAACTCAGGCATCCTTTTTATTTTCAGGGATGCTGAAAAGCCCAGCCTCTGCCCTGCCCACAAATGAGACATCCAGGCCTCTGCAATGACAATAAAATGGTTTAATGATGAAGAGCTAAATTTCCACAATCACTAACATGTCTTGGCTGGCTGGCTGGCTGGCTTGCTTGCTTTCCTGCTTTCCTTCCTTCCTTCCTTCCTTCCTTCCTTCATTCCTTTCTCTCTTTCTTTTCTTTCTTTCTTAGATGGAGTCTTGCTCTGTCACCAGGCTGGAGTGTAGTGGCGCGATCTCAGCTCAACATAATCTCTGCCTCCCAGGTTCAAGTAATTCTCCTGCCTCAGCTTCCTGAGTAGCTGGGATTACAGGCACTTGCCACCATGCCCGGCTAATTTTTGTATTTTTAGTAGAGACGGGGTTTTGCCATGTTGGCCAGAATGGTCTTGATCCCTTGACCTGGTGATCTGCCCGCCTCAGCCTCCCAAAGTGCTGGGATGACAGGCGTGAGTCACCGTGTCTGGCTGGCATTCTTTCTTTCTCTTGTCTCCTTTCATCATCTCTTCTCCATTACTGTGGCCACCAGCATCCAATAGTGGAAAAACAAAATTTGCAACCCCAGAATGTTGATAGATAGGACATACTAAGTGTATGGTTATGTAAGCAACGATCAGGAGAGGTATCAAGTGGAGGTTTGCGGGGGGGGAAGTGCCTTCCACACCCTTTGGCCCATTGGTGAGGGTTTATCAATGGCAGGGATGCAGAAATTGAGGAAATTTAAGATTAGGGCCCAACTCTAGAGGGAGGCCATTATCCCTGGGAGTGAGAGAAGAAGGTTCACTCTACCTTAGGTGGCCACTCTCACTTGTCAAGATAGAAGGGCCTTATTTTTGGGATGTGCTTTCTCTGGGAATCTACGGTCAGTAGTGTTGTTATACAGTTCTGTTTGCTCCACTCATAGAATCCTTTCCACTGGCTGGGCATGGTGGCTCATGTCTGTAATCCCAAACTTTGAGAGGCAGAGGCAGGCGGATCACCTGAGGTCAGGAGTTCAAGACCAGCCTGACCAACATGGAGAAATCCTATCTCTACTAAAAATACAAAAAAAATTAGCCAGTGAGGTGGCATGCACCTGTAATCCCAGCTACTTGGGAGGTTGAGGCAGAAGAATTGCTTGAACCTGGGAGGCGGAGGTTGCAGTGAGCTGAGATTGTACCATTGCACTCCAGACTGGGCAACAAGAGTGAAACTCTGACTCAAAAAAAAAAAAAAAAAAGAGAATCTGTTCCACTAAGATCAAAACAGATGTCAAAACTACAAACCTGGAACGTCCATCATTTTCAGGAGCCTCAAGGGGACACAAGGTTCCACTAGCAACCATGGCAGGAAAGCAGAAGAGACACTCCACTCTCTAGCACTCTCTGGCACACTGGAGACTGGAAAGCCCTGGCTTTTTCCAATCTGACCTCCTTCTGAACGTCTTTCTCCTTTTCCCCTAGACCATTCAGGCCTCCACAGATCCTCTTACCCAGCCAGTCCTCCGAAGATGTCCTTGACATAGGAGTAGTCACCTCCAGATTTGGGGATGGTGACCCCAAGCTCAGCGTAGCAGAGGGCTCCCACAGCTGTGATGAGGCCTGTCACGATCCAGACAATAAGGGCAAGGCCCACAGAGCCAGCATTCTCCAGCACACCCTTTGGTGAGACAAAGATTCCAGAGCCAATGATGTTCCCTGCATGGGGCACCAAGGGGAGAGAGCAGAGATGAGATGGTTGGTAGGATTGGCATTTGCAGGGTGGTCTCATCTCTGATCTGATTCTGAAATGCTTTGGAGATACGTAAATGATTTGCAGGCAAGTGTGCCCAGCAATAATTCTCCCTGAAGTAGGGGAAGAGAAGCAGATAATTGACATGTACCAGGAACTTGGTCAGGCACTTTCCATGTTTCATTGAATCCTCAGGACAACACTATGGAATTAGATATCATTTCTCACATTTTACAGAGGAGGAAATTGAGTCTCAGTGATACAAAGTGAGTTGCCTTGGTCTGCATCGCAGTAAGTGATGGTGAAGTATCATATCTCAGGATCCTCCAGCTGAGCAACACATGGTCCACCCAAAGTGACAAGGGCCTCAAGACTGTCTGAAAGTGGCAGAGCTGGAAAAGTGGGCTGTTTTCAGAGACCACCTGTCCACTAGAAGGCTTCAGAAATGAGCCAAAGGGCATTATTTTTTAGACAGATTGTGGTCACACCCCAACATTGGGGGTTTTCAAGAGTTAGGAGTGTAGAAAATACTCCCAGAGGCTGGCTTCCACATGACAGCCCCACCTTGGGGAAGAACATAAAATAACCCTACAAAAACAGTCCTGTTAGCTTAGAAGTGGTATGTAGGAATGCAATATGTACAAAGCCTCAACACTATATTCTTTCAAAGGTCATTACCCACCAATGTTTCATGTGACCCTCATAACAATCTTATGGAATTCAGGGAGAGGAAAGAGGCAGGTACTTCCCTCTCCATTTTATAAACTCAGAGATTAAGACACAGAGGGGTTAAGTGGCTTTCTCCAAATTCCACAGCTACTGATGGGTAAAATTGGATCTAGAAGTCAGTCTCCTGATACTTAATCCAGCGCTCTTTCCACTAATCCACTTCTGCTTGTGTGCAGGGGCTGGTTTTCTCCTGAGAGGCAAGGCCCGCAGCCAGTACTAAATGACTGGCTGCTGGGTTGTGTGTGCTAGGCAGAAGAGGAGTAGGAGTGTGGAGGCCGTTCCTGACATGCTTCCTCCCAGCTGTTCCTCTGTCCACTTCTTGTGGTATAGTAGGCCATTAAGGTCCATTGGGTGGGTGCTTTGAAAGTGCTACTTCATGCCCTTCCCAGCTGCACCACTAAATGCCTGAGCAAAGAAGCAGAGACCAAACGGATGCAGGTGGGAAGGCAGAGCTAGAGTATCCTGAGGTCAGCTGGACTTGACCGTCTTCTAGGGATACCTCACCTCTCCATGATCTCTCTGTAGTAGTTTGGAGCCAGTGAGATGGAGATTGTAAGGTTCTATGCTCAGCTTTAAAAAACAGACGTTCAGGTATCAACCATAACTCAACCTCAATCGATCCCTGACACTGAAATATAGAATCAGAGTGCATAGGCTCAAGTTAGATACAGATGAAAAGGAAGCACCTGTCTATCTTAAATATGTCTTCCTAATTTTGGTGCTCAAAGTCTTTCCCAACAGAACAGGGCTGCTTATAGACATGAAAGTAAAAGAAGTAATCTCTCATCATCAAATCAGTGATATAACTATCAGGCAAAGGGAAGATAGAAAAAGGAGATTCTGAGTGCCACCAGTCCTTACAGACTTTTCCTCTTCTTGTAAGCTTATGCAAAGTTCTGTGATAGGACAACAGGACATCCTTCAGCCCTCCTCTCTCCTCAAACAGTCCCCATATGCTCTGTTCAGAAGTACTGGATTAGTAGAGACTAACAGACCTGCTTGTAGTATTCCAGGACTTAGAGCATGTTCCCCCTGTCAAATGATTTTTCACCTGCCAAACCAAATGCGCTGCTGTTCCCTGGAAGACATCAAGTGCTGGGAAATGAGAGACCTAGAGACAGTTTTGCTAATAGCACTGAAAGATGATAGTAAATTCCTTGCCTAGCAGGAAGTTATCAAAAGAACAATATATAGGGCATTTCAAAGCCAGCCAAGATGAAAGCAATAGAGCTAGGGTTATAAAACCAGCTCAAGGGGTTAGGAAAACAATCAATAGCAGCAGAGAAACAAGGCTTGACTTTGTTAAGATACTTTTAAGGTACTGAGAAGGGAGAAGTGTATAGCTAGGTGCTTCGTAGAGCCAAGAATGGCTAACAGATAATATTCTGAATTAGTTAATGCAGCTTTTCATTGTGTTGTGGTTGGTCTCTTAGCTAGGTTGAGTTTTTTCTCCTCTGCTAAGAGGAAACAATACCGAAGTGTGTGTGTGTGTGTGTGTGTGTGTGTGTGTGTGTGTGTGTGTGTGTGTTTGTGTGTGACATTTGTATTATAAAAACCTGGTGTGGGGAGGGGCACAAAGCTCCAAACCGCTGAACCTCTGCCAGTTAAGATGGTGTTGGGCTAGGTTACATCTGGTTACTGTCCTGAGAGAATCACTTTTATAGAGATGGCCTTCCAAGTGGTTTAAAGATTTATCCTTCTATTGAAGTTTTTAGGTCAATTATGTATGTTGACTAAATTTACAAATAAACTTGTTTATCCAACTAAAAAAAAAAAACAAAAGAATGGCTGTTGTAAGAGGGAAAGTGAGGATGGGTGTTATTAAATAGATCCGATCTTTTCAGGAATGAAGAGTGTCAATGTTCCACTAAGGGTTCTTAGAAAACAAGCACTGCAGCAGGGATCGGTAAGTGCTTCTCTTCTGTTTTTGCTCTGACACTTTGAGTGTGTGGATTCTTTCCCTTGTTCTGGATCGCAGGAGCCACTGAAAGATGGGATGTGCAACACTAACTGCCCACTTCTTGCCTTCACTTCTTCTTGGAGGCCCCAACCTTCAAGAATTCTGGCAGAGCTGCCAGAGTGATTGTGAGGGTCACTGGAGATTGGCTCTGGAATAAGAGTCCTCACTTCATAAAAATTGGGTTTCTCCCCTCAAAACCTTAATTTTGACCAAGTTAAAATTACAAAGATAGGTCAGGCATTGGTGGCTCATGCCTGTAATCCCAGCACTTTGGGAGGCTGAGGCAGGAGAATTGCGTGAGTCCAGGAATTCGAAACTAGCCTGGGCGATATAAGAAGATCCCATCTCTACAAAAAAATTTAAAAAATTAGCCAGACTTGGTGACATATGCCTATAGTCCCAGCTACTAGGGAGGCTGAGGTGGGAGGATCACTTGAGCCTGGGAGGTCGAGGCTGCAGTGAGCTGTGAGTGTACCACTGCACTCTAGTGACAGAGCAAGACCGTGTCTCAAATAAATAAATAAATAAATAAATAAAATTACAAAGATAAAAGCTAAAAAAAAAAAAAAATTGAGCTACACCACTGTAAACTGAGTGCTAGGGAATAAGAGAAAAAAGGAGTGTCTCTGATTCTAGGAAATCGCCCTCTAGCAAACTAGAGTCAAGAACTCTTCCTCCACCTTAGCAGCCTCTGGGACTTCTGCAGGGGAAAGAATGTCACTCACAGCAGAGATACGTTCTCGAGTGCAAAGGAAATTTACATTACATTTACTCAACAGTAGTGTCTACTACTTTTATCCAATCTTTAGTGTGATTACCTGATATCCATCTCCTCCACTAGACTGTAAGCACCATGAAAGCAAGAACTATGCTGCTTTCCCTTATCTGTGAAGTGTCCCCTAGTAGGCATGCCATAATGCTTAATTCATAAATGATGCCTGACACCATTTGTGCATCTCTACAGAGCAGTTTAGTATACCTATTTCTTTGGAACATCCAAATCCTGTGAGAATGTTAAGTGTATGTTGCAGGCAAATGAGTAAAGCAACCCACTTATTTTGCTGCTAAGGAAAGTAGAATGGCTATTACTACCATCTCCAATGTATTTATTTCTCCCTGTCACCCAGGCTGGAGTGCAGTGATGTGATCTCGGCTCACTGCAACCTGTGCCTCCTGGGTTCAAGTGATACTTGTGCCTCAGCCTCCCGAGTAGCTGGAATTACAGGCGTGTGCCACCACACCTGACTAATTTGGGTATTTTTACTAGGGATGGGGTTTCACCATGTTGGCCAGGTCTTGAGTTCCTGACCTCAAGTGATCCTCCTGCCTCGGCCTCCCAAAGTGCTAGGATTGCAGGCGTGAGCCACTGCGCCCGGCCTACCATCTCCAATTTATAGGGGAAGAAAGTAGAACAACTATTATTCCTATTTTTCAAATGGGGAAAATGAGGACAGTATTATTATCCCTATTTTATGGATGAAGAAACTGAGACCTAGAAAGGCAGTAATTTGCCTAAATCATAGGGTAAGTTCGTTGTAGCTGGACTGGAACCTAAATATTCTGTCACAGCCTCCAGCTTTTTCCTGAAAGTAAAAGGTCTTCCTAACACATTTGGGGTCAGTCTTCCATGCTGTACTACATAGGCAATGGGAATGGTTCACAGAAGTCACTTATTAAAGAGTTGGAAAGCAGATCTGATTCTTTCTTTCTATTCCAGTACCACCTTCAATGGGGATTTATAAAACATTCATATCCATTACCTTACTTGATCTCCTAACTACTTTCTTAGGTGCACAGGGCAGGTCCTATCATTCTTATTTTACCATTGCAAAAACTGAGGCTCGGAGAGGTGAAAGGACTTTATCAAAGTCAAGCGCTGCATAAGTAGCAAGGCCTGGATGAGAAGCTAAGTCCTTGGACTCCTGACCCAGACTTTCTTCCATGACTCCATGCTGCCTCTCCTTTGGAAACTGCACAACAGACACTTTTACAGTAACAGCTGGGCTTTTCAACTTGGACACTGTCTAAGTGAGACTTTCCTGGAGTGGCTTTGAAAAGACTAACTCTCCCTATTGAGGTTAATAGGGGATAAATTAAAAGAAAAGAAAAGAAATAAAAAGACTAACTGAGAAAGGGCTTCTCCACTTTGACTATGAACTTTTTGGGGGACGTTAGGAGACAGGGTTTCTTTCTTTTTTCCTTTTTTTTCTCAGACAGAGTCTCACTCTGTCGCCCAGGCTGAAGTGCAGTGGCACAATCTCGGCTCACTGCAACCTCCGCCTCCTAGGTTGAAGCGATTCTCCTGCCTCAGCCTCCTGAGTATCTGGGATTACAGGTGTGTGTCACCACACCCAGCTAATTTTTGTATTATTAGCAGAGATGGGGTTTCACTATGTTGGCCAGGCTGGTCTCAAACTCCTGACTTCAGGTGACCTGCCCACCTCAGCCTCCCAAAGTGCTGGGATTACGTGCTTGGCCATGGGTCTCACTCTTTCACCCAAGCTAGGGTACAGTGATGTGATCATAGCTCCCTGCAGCCTCAAAACCCTGGCCTCAAGTTATCTTTCTGTTTCAGCCTCCCGAGTAGCTAGGACTATGGGTGTGTGCCACGACACTTAGCTAATTTTTAATTTTTTTAGAGTGGGGGGTGGTCTCATTATGTCGCCCAGCTGGTCTCGAACTCCTGGCCTCAAGTGATCCTCCTGACTTGGCCTCCTGAAGTGCTGAGATTACAGGCATGAGTCATCTCGCCTGGCCAATGAACATTTCTTGATGAGCTGTAGGAAGAAAGTTTATTACTGTGGGTTTTTTCCTGCAGTGTTTTAGCTTTAGACATACCGTCTACAAAGCCACTTGAGAATGAGATGCACATCCATCTGGTATTGCTGAGGTACTCAGGGTTAGAGTTTTAGTCCTGCTTCCATCCACCCCCAATTAAAGTAATCATCTTATCACAAAGATCTTTAGTGAAGAATGAATTCTAGGATGCCTGGACAATGAAATCCAGTTTGGCTTGTTCTGTCAAAGAAAAGCCAAGCATACCATTTCATTAAAAAGGAGCCATGTTGTCTCAATGGGCAAGTCTTCACTAGAAAAATTGCCGGAATTGAGAAAACCCACGTTTGCCATGAATAATCACTAACTCCCCCATCTGTAGACCAATACCCATGTGACTCTCATTAAAGCATTACTCACATCTAGGCCTGTCCACACTAGAATGTTACAGCCATCAAAGAATTTCCTAAGGCATGGAATTACAGACTTCTAACATCCAACAGACCCTCAGATCCGAAAGGTTTGACCTTCCTTACTCACGCTAGTCTTGAAATCTAGCCACAGCCTCCTCCTGGGGCTTGGAGGTTTTGGCCATTTCCATGATGTTCAGAGAAAGCTAGGTGAATCTGCTTTGTGTCTCTTCCACAGAGTGGCTGAGAGGATCTCAGAGCATTTCAGGACTAGGGGAACAGTGTGAAAACAGGTCTGGCATGTGGGGGCCAGGCTTTGATCTTCATGCCAGGCCTGGGAGATGACCATGCCTCTCACCCTGTTTACACTTTCCCATCAGGACTGTACAAACAGCTCCTCAGGGGTGGTAGCAGGTCAAGACTCTGACACATGCCCTGAGGAGTCAACATCTTCTGCAGATTGAGATGTGGAAGGCGCTGCAGAACTCTGCTGTTGTACATTCCTTATTGAAAACATGAAAAGGCACTAGAGTTAAAGCTGGAGGAGACACTTTGTCCTTGCTTTGCTGTGTGACCTGAATTTTTCTGAAAATCACTCTCTTCATTTGCAGAATCAAATCATTGTTCCTGCCCTGTCTGCCTCGACAGGGTAGTTGTGGGGAATCAAGGGAGAGCCTATATGTGAGGCACTTTATAATTTGTGAAATGCTAATAAATATAAGGAACGGCTAGGTTTTGTAGCAGTAGGGACAGAGACCAATCCTACAAGAATTCAATGGACTTAGTTTGGAGATTTGGCTCCAAAATAGCACTGTACAGCCAGGACTATGAAGCATCATCCTCTGAGTCATTTGTCTGCTGGTCTAGGTATAATTTTTAGATGCCACAGGTGGGCGGGCAGCAGGTAATTGCATCTCAAAAGGTATTTATTGAGCGCCTACTCTGTACATGCTTGCTTTGGATGGTAATTGGGAAGCACTTGTTCACACATGGACTTTTAATGAAACGGATGGGGCCAACCACCAGCTACTGAAAGATAGGAATTGTAGCCTGGGGGTTGGCGGGGGTGCTGAGTGTTGAGCCCTCAAATAAGCCCAGGAAGGACCCACATCTTGACTCCAGCATTCCCTGCCTGACTGGGGAGCCAGGCATCCACAGTGAGAGGCTTTGACTTCCTCTATGATTTTCAACTGAGAACAACTTTGTCCACACCTCAGGGGGACAGCTGGCCGTATCCGGAGACACTTTTGGTTGCCACAACCAGGGTAGGAGAGCTACCAGCACCTGATGTGTAGAGGCTGGTAATGGCGCTAAACATCCTACAACAGACAGGACAACTTCCCACAACAAAATATCTGGGCTTCATTGAAGTTTGAAAGTAGAACAGGGCTTCTCAACCTCAGCACTGTTACCTTTGGTTAAGCTCTAATCCCTTTAAAATTTGAGCCTGGATGATTATTTTTTTAAAGCTAAGCACAAAAATGTATATTCATAGGAATAACTCATTTTTAAACAGAACAACATTTTCATTTGGTAAAAAGACATAACAAAATTTACCATCTTAACAATTTTTAAAGTCTATAGTTTAGCAGTGTTAAGTATATTCACATCGTTGTGAGGCAATCTTGAATGAGGGTTTGTTTCTGACTGATTGCTATTATTCAGTACTCAACATGTACTAGTGCTGGGAACAGTTATACGATGTGAAAGTGAGACACAGTTCCTGGTTTCAAGGAACTGTGTGGAAAGGAAGATACATGTGCACAGACACAGAGCTGATACCATGCAGAGCAGAAGCTGCATGAGGGCTATTGCAATATATGACAAGATTTTAATGGGTGAAAAAAAAATTACTGGCATGGGCTGTTCAGAAAAGTCTTCCTGGGAGGGAAGTGTCAGACTGATGCTGATGAGTGAGTAGACTCAGCTCAGCAAAGAGAAAAGGAAAAGCAACTGGCTGGTTGCCAAGCAGATCACACTTGGGCTGAAATGGTCAGTCTTCTTACTGGATCAGTCCAATTCAAGTTTCAGGACCAGAATTATTGAGTATGTGCACTGGGAGTGGGAACCACTAACCATTAGTGGTTCCTCCCATTCTACAACATACTGATACACTGTGGTATCTTCCAATAAATATTAATTTCTTTCTCTCTTTGAGTTAAAGGAGTGCAAGGGCTTTGTTTTATTTTTTAAACTTTTACTTTTTTTGTGTGTGACAGGGTCTCACTCTGTCACCCAGGCTGGAGTGCAGTGGCATGATCACAGCTCATTGCAACCTCTGCCTCCCAAGCTTAAGCAATCCTCCCACCTCAGCCTCCCTAGTGCTGAGACCGCACGCGTGTGCTACCCCACCCAGCTGATTTTTAAATATTTTGTAGAGACAGGGACCCACTGTGTTGCCCAGGCTGGTCTTGAACTCCTGGATCCAAGCAATCCCGCCACCTCAGCCTCCCAAAGTGCTGGAATTATAGGTATGTGCCACGGCATCTGGCTAGCTTTGTTTCCTACAAGAATTTCCATTGCTCAGCTAAGTTGACTGATAATTAACTTGCTCAAGATTACAAAGATTGTAAATAGGGAAGCAGTTAGCAAACTTAATACTATCTCTAAAGTCCACATTTTTCTAATCAGTGGTTCCTCCCATTCTATGACATGCTGATGCAAATCATGGAAAAATTCACATTAAGATTTCTGCTTTCAGTATCAGGGTCCAAATATCTCCTTGAGTCAACCTGACCTGCCATTATCAGCTGCTTACTAAACACCTTCTGCAGAATTATATTCTTAAGAAGCAGCTGAAATGTTCGTGCATTTCCAAATGTATAAACAAGCACCTTTAAAATATGGAGACAGATGAGAAAACTAATAATTCTGCAGCAGTGGTACTCCTTCTGAGTAATCTGCCTTTGCAATGTGCAGTGTGAGGTTGCCTGGTCCATCTTCAGACATTGTGAAACCTTCTCCCCAGAAGTGACATCACTGCTGCTGACGCTGAAGATATTTAAAGCAGGGAGCAAACCAATGGGAAGACATGTGACTGTGACAAAGATGAGGGATGAGATGTGATCGATAAATCTTTTCAGCTCAAACTTCACTCATTCTATAAATAAAACAGTTTAAAATAGACTCGAGGGATTATTTTTCTTCCTAGAAATAAAATTCACCAGTGCTCAGTACAAGGCCTAGAATATAATGTGCTCAGTGAGTGTTTGTTAAAATATGGAATAATTCTGAATCCTATGTCCAGCTGCTCCCACTCCTGCCGCAGAGAGTAGCCTGCAGTTTGCCATTTCCAGATCTCCAGGGAGAAGGGACCCAGGGGCCTGCTCTGTGGACGTGTTCTGGGAAGGAAAAAAGGCTTGGTCCTCCATGCTCTGTATGCTCAGCAGGGAGTTAAACACTGGAAAGGAACAGTTTCTAGCCCCCAGGGTTCCTGAATGGTTCTTGTTTTCTGTAGTTCGGGATATACTCCTGGGATCATTTGCATGTACCTGCTTTTCTAGATCCATCTATGTCTCCCGCAATAACAACAAAACAACAGAAATTCCTGAGGTATTACCCATCAGAAAAGACAGAAAACCTCTGTAGCCTGGCAACTTGAGAAGCCCCAGCCAAGATGCCCCACAACTCTACCCAACTTCAATAAGCTGATTTAACCCAGAAAAGTGTATATATGGTGCTGGCCTCTCCAAGAAGGTTATTTCATTTGGGTACAGTAGTTTTTGTTTTTGTCGTTGTTGTTTTGAGACAGAGTCCTGGAGTGAGCAGTGGTGCAACTTGGCTTACTGCAACCGCTGCCTCTTGGGTTCAAGCGATTCTTGTGTCTCAGCCTCCCATGTAGCTGGGACTGTAGGCACCTGCCACCACACCTGGCTAATTTTTGAATTTTTAGTAGAAATGAGATTTCTCCATGTTGGCCAGGATGGTCTCGATCTCTCGACCTTGTGATCCGCCCGCCTCAGCCTCCCAAAGTGCTGGGATTACAAGCGTGAGCCACGGCACCCTGCCAATTGTTGTTGTTTAAAATGGCTGTCTGGGTGTCTCTTGGGCACAGTTTTTACCTGCCAGGTTCCTACTTTCTTTCCCTGACTCTAAGCATCTCCTGCTAGTCAGTCATTCTGTGTAACTCTGCTCTTTGAGGGAATGTATTATCGCCCTGACAGTAGCAGATTCAACCAAATTACTCCTTGAGCTCTCTGGTTCCTGGAGGCAGGAAGCATCCAACAGGATTCCTGGTCCCAGCCACCTTGCACTCCACACTGTGGAACATTTTCGTTAAGCCCCGTTGCTTAGGAGTTCAGTGACCTTGGTGGTAATCTAGGCTCTACCATCACCCAGTTATTTACCTACTTGAACCTTTCACTTCTATAACAGTAGTTATGTTGTGGGGTTAGATGAGAACGCTCATAAAGTACTGATCAGGCACTATATATCTGGTGCATAGTAAGTGTTCAGTAAATGGTAGCTACTTATTATTGTTACATTGATGGGTATATAGCTTTTCTCTACTCACCAAGATGTGTTTGTTTTGAAATACCTCCTAGCTGGCTTCTTTCCCAGAGTTTTCTTTGAGAACAATGAGAGTTTTAATCACATTTTCATCCTGAATGAACCAAATCCTAATCCTTCCATGGTTTGTGTGTGAGTATGTGTATTTTGTAACTGAAGTACAAACTCAAGAAGCAGTTTTCACACTTCTTCCCTCTGGTCAACATCCAGTAGACATTTTTGGGATTAGAGCTAATACATCATATTAGAGACTAAAATACAAAATCCTCTAAAGTGGTAGAGACCACATGGGTGTGAGATCTTTTATACTTGAAATATTTCCAAGACTGCCCAGTGCCATTTCAGTGCAGTTATACTCACAGCCACACTTCTCTGTTGACAGAAACCCTTTAAAATTTCCCCCCCAATTTTTTCAGTATCAGACATCCATGGTCTTTCTGAACTCCAATCTCAGGCCAACTGCCCCACCATGCAATATACATCAGCCTCCTCCTCCCTTGGTTACCAATTAGAAATGGGTAATGATTAAGGGTTTTGGCTATGGAATCATCTCAGTTATCAGTGGTGTAATCCTAGAAAAATTAGCTATCAGCTCTGTGACTCAATTTCCCAATTTTTTTTTTGAGACGGAGTTTCGCTCTTGTTGTCCAGGCTGGAGTACAATGGTGTGATCTTGGCTCACTGCAACCAAGATCACTTCACCTTCCCAGGTTCAAGCAATTCTCCTGCTTCAGCCTCCCAAATAGCTGGGATTACAAGCATGTACCACCACACCTGGCTAATTTTGTGTTTTTAGTAGAGATGAGGCTTCTCCATGTTGTTCAGGCTGGTCTCAAATTCCTGACCTCTGTTGATCCAACCAACTTAGCCTCCCAAAGTGCTGGGATTACAGGTTTGAGGCACCACACCTGGCCTAATTTCCCCATTTTTAACACACAGATAATCACAATAAGTACTTTCTTAATATTTTTGTGAGGATTGAATAAAATAATATATGCAAAGAGCTTATAGCTCAAGAATTGGCATTTATGCCAGGTGCAGTGGGTCACGCCTATGATCCCAGAACTTTGGAAGGCCGAGGCGGGCGGATCGCCTGAGGTCAGGAGTTTGAAGACCACCCTGGCCAAAATGGTGAAACCCCATCTTTGCTAAAAATACAAAAATGAGCCAGGCATAGTGGCTCACACCTGTAATCCCAGCTACTCAGGAGGCTGAGGCAGAATAATCTCTTGAACCTGGTGAGGGGGCGGTTGCAACAGTCAACCGAGATTGCACCACCGCACTCCAGCTTGGGAGACAAGAGTGAGACTCTGTCTCAAAAAAAAAAATTGGCATTTAGTAAGAGCTCAATAAATACTATTTTAAAAAATGACATTAGTTGAGAGATAGTGGTCTAGTAGCTAGACCTGTATCCAGTATTGTTCTTTTTTTTTTTTTTTTGAGACGGAATTTTGGTCTTGTTTCCCAGGCTGGAGTGCAATGGTGAGATCTTGGCTCACCGAAACCTCCACCTCCCGAGTTCGAGCGATTCTCCTCCCTCAGCCTCCTGAATAGCTGGGATTACAGGCATGTGCCACCATGCCCAACTAATTTTGTATTTTTAGTAGAGACAGGGTTTCTCCATGTTGGTTAGGCTGGTCTCAAACTCCTGACCTCAGGTGATCCACCTGCCTCAGCCTCCCAAAGTGCTGGGATTACAGCTGTGAACCACTGTGCCCAGCTCTCCAGTATTGTTCTGTAGCAAATATACCAAGATCCCTCATAAACATAAATTGTGCTGAAAACAAAATTATCTGACATTATATACTTTTTAATTTTATTATTGCAGTTCTTCAACTAGCTTCACCTTTGTTATATTAGGTTTAGCTTAAAGCTGCCTACTTACATATTTTAAATTCCACTTAAAAGTTTCTCCATATGTGGTGAAATGTAACTAATTGGATGTGTAAATAGACTGTAACCTACTTTTGTACCATTCACTGAGTTTCAGCCAATCAAAGGCAGCCAACTGTCCAAACCACATTGAAATAAGGCGAACGTAGAGCTGTAACCAATCCAGCTGTTTCTGTACCTTACTTCCATTTCCTGTATGTCACTTGCCTTTTTCTGCCCATAAATCTTCTTCAACCATGAAGTTGCCCCAGAAAACTCTGAACCTGTTCTGGCTCAGGAGGGTGCCTGATTCACGAATTGCTCTTGGCTCAATTAAACTCTGTTAAATTTAATTTTTTTAAGGTTTTCCTTTTATTGCCTTCAAGACATAGATTCTTGTTACATACCTATATATGTGACTGGTATAAAGTACTTAAATGGCCAGGAACTCTGTGATGGTTCTAATGTGGCTGGAAAGAACGCCGGTCCATAAAGGAAAGGTGTGCATGTGCAGGAATGAATGCGAGCATGGTCTGTGCTGGCCAGATGCCCCTCAGGCTCACCCCAAGTCTTCCTGTAATTGTACTGGCAATATTACTTTCTTCTTCTTCCAGCTGACCGCCCAGCTCCCCACTACACTGGGAACCTTCCTCACTGGGAACACAACATTAATTGCTATAAAATGAATATTCATTCATCTATAAAAATGAATAAGGACCTCTGTCCAGATTCTAAAAGAAAACACTCCTTTAAGGAGATACAAATAGTGGAGAATAATGCTTATGAGCTTGATTCAGGATTCAGACAAGCTCTGGGTTTGAATCCCAGCTCCAGTACTTTTCAGTTGTGTGACCTTCAGCAAAGTTGCTTTCCTCTTTGAGCCTCTATTTCCTTATCTGGAGGAAGAGATAATAAAGTGCCTACCAAATAAGTTATTGTGAGTGACAAATAAGTTCAGGTATGTTAGGTAATTGGATGAGTGCCCGGCATACACTAAGTGTTTAATAAACCCAGCTATTAGCAGTAGCTTTGTAGCCAGGCATAGTAGCAGGTGCCTGTAATCCCAGGTACTTGGGAGACTGAGGCAGAAGAATTGCTTGAACCGGGGAGGCGGAGGTTGCAGTGAGCTGAGATCATGCCAATTGCACTCCAGCCTGGGTGACAGAATGAGACTCTGTCTCAAAACAAAAACAAAAACAAAAACAAAAAGGCAGTAGTTTGGTATCATTAATAAATTAACTTCTGTGTTTTCCTTCACACCCTCTTTCAACTTTGGGAGGACTCCACACTCATGGTGCAATCTACGTTAATATGCTGCCAACAGGTTTCCTTAGCCAAGTACAGGGAGAGCAAAAACCTGTCTAGGTTAGGGCATGTGTGATGTTAAAAGATTAAAATGGGCCAACCTAATTGTCCAGGTTGATAAAATTATTTCTAGCTTAAAGATTTTTAAGCCAGGTTCCCAGTAGCCCTGCAGATAAATGTTTCTTATTCAGATTTTTGTCCTAGAGTCTGTTAAATTCAACACTTATTTGAGTAATTATTCCTTATGCTAAACACTAAAGATTCAGAAATGTATAAGACACTTTTTTTTTAAGAGGCAAGGTCATGTTGGGCACAGTGGCTCACACCTGTAACCCCAACACTTTGGGAGGCCGAGGCAGGAGGATTGCTTGAGTCCAGGAGTTCAAGATCAGCCTGGGCAACACAGGGAGACCCTGTCTCTACAAAAAATTAACAGTAATTTAAAAAATGAGCCAGGTGTGGTGGTGAGTGCCTGTAGTCCCAGCTACTTGGGAGGCTGAGGTGGGAGAATTGCTTTTGAGGCTGCAGTGAGCTATGACTGTACCACTGTACTCCAGCCTGGCTTGTTATCCAGTGAGATCTTGTCTCAAAAATCACGCCTGTAATCCCAGCACTTTGGGAAGCTGAGGTGGGCAGATCACGAGGTTAAGAGATTGAGACCATCTTGGTCAACATGGTGAAACCCTGTCTCTACTAAAAATGCAAAAATTAGCCAGGCATGGGGCATGTGCCTGTAGTCCCAGCTACTCAGGAAGCTGAGGCAGGAGAATCCCTTGAACCCAGAAGGTGGAGGTTGCAGTGAGCAGAGATTGCACCACTGCACTCCAGCCTGGGTGACAGAGCAAGACTCCATCTCAAAAAAGAAAAAAAAAAAAAGGAGATGAGGTCTTGTTCTGTCACCCAGGCTGGCCTCAAACTCCTGGGCTCAACTGATTGAGTAAGTATGTGAGACTACAGGTGGGCACCACCACACCTGGCTCAATTTTTCTCTTGGTTCAATTCTTTTTTTTTAAGGACACAATCTTTGATCAAGGAAGTAACAGTTTAGTCATTATGCTTTTACCTAAGAAAACTTCCAGAATCAGTTTCCCTACTTCATCTTCTCCTCAAATCCTTCAAGATGCTTCTTAATCTCCTTCTTAGTGAGAACCTCTCTCTCCTTGTTTCCCACCATTCACCTAACTTTGCACTTCTTCAGCTCTTACACAACTAACCCATGTCATTAGTTTTCAATGTTCTCTGTTTAGTACATATGCATCTCATCTTCCCAGTCAGGTTATAAGGATCTCTCTGGCATGGGTCTTCTATTAGTTCATTGTATATTTCTATAACACCTACCATTCTGTTATCCCTACTTTCAATCACCCATAATGATTGTGAATAAAATTTTGTGAAACATGTAGTTTAAATTATCCCTCTAAGTCAGTTCGGTATGAGAGAGAGATATTTAGGGCAAATGAGGCCGGGTGTGGTGGCTCACACCTGTAATCCTAGCACTTTGGGAGGCCAAGGGGGGTGAATTACGAGGTCAGGAATTCGAGACCAGCCTGGCCAACATGGTGAAACCCCATCTCTATTAAAAATACAAAAAGAAAAAATTAGCTGGGCGTGGTGGTGGGCACCTGTAATCCCAGCTACTTGGGAGGTGGAGGTTGCAGTGAGCCTCCAGCCTGGGCAACACAGTCAGACTCCAGAAAAAAAGAAAAAAAAAGGGCTGGGCGTGGTGGCTCACGCATATAATCCAAGCACTTTGGGGGCCAAGGCGGGTGGATCACCTGAGGTCGGGAGTTCAAGACCAGCCTGACCAACATGGTGAAATCCCATCTTTATTAAAAAAAAAGATGTAGGGGACAAATGTCCCTTTGCCATAGCCCCTGAAAAAAAGATAAAAATTGAAAAAAAAAAAAAAAGATTTGGGGGCTGGGCATGGTGGCTCATGCTTGTAATCACAGCACTTTGGGAGGCCAAGGCAAGAGGATTGCTTGAGCCCAGGAGTTGGAAGCTAGCCTGGGCAACATAGTGAGAACCTGTTTCTACAACAAAAAATTTAAAATTAGCCAGGTGTAGTGGTGCATGCCTGTGGTCACAGCTACTGGGGAGGCTGAGGCAGAAGGATCGCTTGAGCCCAGGAGTTCAAGGCTGCAGTGATGCAGTGAGCATGCCACAGCAACAACACAGCAAGACCCTGCCTCAAAAAAAAAAAAAAAAAAAAAAAAGAGATTTGGTACAAATGTTACTTTTCCATACCGTATCACCTGATTCACTTAGAAAATTTCCTTTCTCTTTTTACATTTTAGTTCTCTTTTTTTCTGTAGTGTTGACATTGAACACCAGATCCCTGAAATCTACACAGAAATGCCATTTCTATTTTTGCATTTGGTCTTGAAAACACTTGAATCACAATCATCCACTGAGAAACTTCTCTAGAAGAGAAAAGGGCAGTTCCTCAGCACATCTGTGACTCAACAGCCATGAAGGAGGGGAAGCAGAAAGGATTTTGTCCTCCGTGTCATCTTAAAGGGGAAATTTGTGCCTCGCTTGAGTTGGGGTAGAATAGTGCCTATTGACTCTATGAGATTCTCACACTTTGCAAAAATATCTCAAATTCTCTGAAATGACATATTTGGAATCTCAAATTTTCACCACAGAACACCAGAGTTGTCATTCTTGTTACTGTAATGCCACCATGGGGAGCTTTGAGATTATTCCCACATTGAAGTAACATCCATAAGGTTGTAGACAAATCAGTAGTAACATATACCCACAGAAATTGTACTTATTATACCTGAACACTCCCAGTTCTTCATAGTCTTAGAAAAAGATGTGAAAGGAAGAGACAAAAACATCAGTATATAGGAAAATACCCGCTACCCTTGAATACCTGAACCTATAATGGGAAGGGTGAGCCAGGCTGGGGCAGGAAGAAAGAGGTTTAATTGTGCTTGTGTGCACATCTATGTATAAGTCAGAATCTTCCTAGAGGGAGGAAAATGCTTAATTCTGTCAGTCAAATTGGTGAAAGAGGTATTGGGCTCTGGGCTATTCATAGACCTTAAGCTGGGTTGTGCTATACATACTGAATACTTGGCTGTTCTCATTTTTTTTTTGAGCAATCGAGATAAAGTAAACGAGAGGCCAAAAAAAAAAAATGTCATGAGAAAAAGTAGAGAGATTCAGATAATGACTCTACTTTTTCTTATAACGCTATCTTTCTTATAACTGTAGATAGTCTGGAAAACTTCCCAGAGTCAGAGAATCACATAAAATAGGATTTCAGTAGGTGGGAGGGAGCGGGGGGATGGGATTCCATTTTGAAAAGAGACTCAAGGGAGTTGGTCACTGAAGTTCCGGGTGAAGAGGTGAAGAGGATTATCTGAATACTGTACTGATTTTATTTGATTTCAAGAGTGTTCTCCAGTGTCACTGTTGCTCAGATGCCAAAATATCTCTGAGCTACTGCATGGAACATGGTGTCAGCCAGAGAAACTGGTTCAGGGGCACCAGGACACAATGAGCTTTCACAAAGGAACTCTGGAGAGATGACAGAAGCATTTCTACGCCTGACGGTCCTGCGCCCCCTTTTCTGGGAAGAAAGTAAAGCCCTCTACCAAAGACAGCAGAACAAATTCTCACTCTGAAGTGAGGGCAGGAATAGTGAGCTATTGCCTGCCATCCATCTCCAACACTTCTCTGGAAAGAGGATGGGCTGCCTGGAGACGAAGCTGTGTTTGGGGCCCCTGTCCTGCCAAGTGCAGTCAGGGGGTCTTAGTGGCCTGCACTGGCATTCTTGGGGCCACCAGTTTCCCCACCTTCATTGCCTCCCAGCTGGGACACACATTTTACCCATCAATTCCTCCTCAACTCCACATCCTACTGCAAACTCCACATTTACCGAGAGGCACAATCTGTCCCCTCTTTTCTTTCATAACTTCCCCATCTGTGAAATGGGAATAACAGCTCTGTCATAGCTACTTCACACAGTAAAAGTGCTGCATATGATGGAAAAAGCTCAAATAAAAAGGCAGGGCATTGCTGTTGCTATTTTTAATACCCATCCCATAGTTTCATTTAACATAAAACAGCAAAATAGCTACCAAATATGCCTTAAAAGCCTGTACTCAGCCTGGAAAGAATAGCTGCATAAAAACTTGTCCAGGTCCCTTAGTCCCACCTTAAACCTATTGAGCCAGAACCCCCAAGTGTAGAGACCAGGACCTGTATTTTTAAGGAGTTCCCAGGCAATGCTAATCATAAGCCGGGTTTCTGACCACGATTTGCTCCATTCCATGAACACTGGGCATAATCTTTGCCTGGTTTGGAGGAAGAGATGCATGACATGTTTCCTATACCTCTCAAACTTGACCAGTGGAGATGGGTTACAGCTCAGGTGACTGACAATCCTTTTCCAAGGAATGGGAAGAAAAATAATGCTTTCGACGGGTTAAGATCTCACAGGAGCACCATCAGAGAGGGAGAGGAGGGGTCAGTGGGAAGGAATGGAACTCACCTACGATGATACCACAGGCACTGACCAATCCGATCTCTTTCTTCAGGGCTACTCCGCCCCCTCCGGAACCGGCCTCAGGGCTGGCGTCCGACTCGCCCCCACCTGGGTGTTTCTTTTCGGTGCTGTTTCGGTGCCTGGCTCCTTCTTCCATCCTTCTCAGTAAGATTGCAACCTCCAAAAGCTGCCTCCCTTTCTAAATGAGTATGCGTGTAAATAAATTGGGATAGAGCTTTGAATTAAAACGTCCTTTTCCGAAATAGGGACCACACTTACCCTCTAAACAAGGTAAGCAGATAAAAGAGAAAACGAAAAATATTCTTACTCCGTATTCACACTTTCTGGTCACTCGTGTTTACAAACGAAAAGTGTTGCTTAAAAAAAAGGCCAGGGGAGACATACATTTAAATATAAAAATAGAACTGTGCCAGCGACTCGGGCTGGAAATCTGCTGAAAGGGATGTGCCTTCAGAAACCAGGATGGCTCTGCTCTGTGCACCAGGCAGTGGCTTATTTCAGACGCTTCAAAAAGAGAGCCTGGATTTCCCGTCAGTTCTCCCCCTAATAAAATAGGAGATTGCCTTTACCTCCCCCTAGTTTTTTCTTTTATGATGAAGACAAAAGTAGTTTTCCTTAACTGTAGGAAAAAAGAGCAATCCTCAGGTACTTTTTTCTCTTCTAGAAAAACAAGCTGTGACCTGACAGTGTTGCTTTAGATCTGGTTTCCACCTGCTCTGGGTTTCCTTTCCCTTCCCCGTCTTCTGCTTCCGCCTTTGCCAGATGTCCTCTTCTTTCTCGCTGGTCTTCGTGCCCTTGTTTTCCTCTTTTCGATCCAGTCCTACTGCACTGCCGGCCCCATCCCTCTGGGTTTCGGCGGAGTGGCTCCTCCACACACTAACGTGCTTCTCTTTAGCGAGGGGTTTTATTCGCCGGCGGAGGCTCCGCCCCCGCCTCCTCTGCTCCCCTCCATCCTCAATCCCGTCTCCTCCCTCCTCTGCAATGTAAATATTAGCACAGAGCCCCCAAACACCGCTGAGAAAATGGACTAAATTATTTCTTTTTGCAACTGTCTCTCGCTTTCTCCATCTTTCTCCTTGTAACCAAGTGGAAGTAAACTCCTTCCACGACAACTGTTCCGGGAGAGCTCATTAGCTAGTATAATGTTACAGCTCATACAGCATCTGTGAACTTTATAAATAAGGGAACAGTTGTGCAGATATTTTTAATGCCATCTGAAATAAACTAGCCGATGTGTTAAAATATTTAAGACTGGGTCATTTGAGAATACGGGAGAGAACGTTAAAGGGACATCATCTTGGAGTATCCTAAACATAGGAAGAATCGTCGGGTGAGGGAGGGAAATGGAAGGAATTAACAATGGGGAAAAGGCTCTTTTAGTGTAACTGTGAACTCTGAAGAGTACAGAAGAAACAAAATCGCCAGGCGCGGTGGCTCACACCTGTAATCCCAACACTTTGGGAGGCCGAGGGGGGAGGATCACGTGAGTGCAGGGGTTTGAGACCTGCCTGTGCAACAGAGCGATACCCCCCTACCAAAATTTAAAAATTAGCTGGGTGCAGTGGTACAGGCCTGCAGTCTCAGCTACTCAGGAGGCTGAGGCTGGAGGATTGCTTAAGCCCAGGAAATCAAGGCTGCAATGAGCTATGATGGCGCCACTGCACTCCAGCCTGGGAGGCAGAGCAAGACCGTGTTTCAAAAACAAAACAAAACAAAAAGGCCAAACAAACAAACAAACGAACAAAAAACACATGCACACAAGAAAAGAAAAAAAAATAAAACCACCAGGTAGCCTTGTTCACAGCTCTTATTTAGAGCTGGCTGAAACATGAAAAAAATTACTCAAACTCTGGTCCTGCAACTTCAAATATTTTTGCACTTATGAACTATTTGAAAATCACATATGGGGAATTATCAGTACATTGGCGATCATAAAACAGACTTGTTGATGTTAGAATAACTAGCTTATTACCATATTGAAATTATACCTCCACTTACCTGAAGAATTTCACTCAGAAACTGCTGCCTTAAGGTGAGAGCAGTGATGTCTATTTATAATTGCAAAGTATTTTGAAAAAACAGCATGAAGCAATATAGTGGACAACATTATAAGTCTAAAATTAAGTTATTTTTAGCCTTATTAAATATATTATGCAAAATTATTTAATTTTAAAGTGGGTCTAAAAAATAAAGTTCCCCCAAGCTGACCCCTAACTACAGAAATTTAGCCTGACTTTCTGGAAAATGTTCCAAAAGATTTTGGGTTTTAAGGAAAATAAATACTTAATTCCTTAAAATGAGGTTGGTTGAGCTGTCATAACACAAGCCTTTTTAATGGGGTAAAGTCCAATCAGGAGTCATCTGCCCCCTTGATCACTCAGCAAGTATTCAGAGGTTTCAAAGGTTAGGAGGAACTTCCTCTCCTTCTCCTTTTGCTAGTTCAAGATACAGCAAATTGAAAGGCTCAGCAAAAAAAAAAAAAAAAAAAAAAAAAAAAAAAAAAAGAAAGGGGGGGGGGTGGGAGGAGTAGGGTATAAAGGATTAAAAAAAAAAAGAAAGAAAAAGAAAACAGACAAGGCAGGGAATATATAGCACAAAACTCCATGGGAGGGAATGAGTCATGGGAAATGAAAAAATGTTGAATTTGCCTCTAGCCTTTCCTGACAACCTTAGAAAGCACTGAGGGAAAATTTCATGGATTCATTTGGAAGCATTCAGATTTGAAGACTTCTGTTCAGATTTCAACATCACTGTATAAAACAAATAATGTTTCTGCTTCTCAAACCTGAGTTCTTTCAGTAATGTTCGGTAGTTCTAATTTAAATGTTGCAGACTTAATGTGGGATAAAATATGAATGTGATGAATTTGAGGTCTCTTGCCAAAACCAGTGCAAACTGACAGCAATATGGCAAGCTTTAGCCCTCTCAAATTATGAACTAAGAAGCTAAGGGGGTTATGGGATCAAATACATTCTTGGAATACAGTAGTACTAGATGCACACATGGGAAAGGAAGAGTTGTTAAGATTAGTATTTCTATTCTTTAGCACTTGGAATTTATAAGTGGCTTATTACCATCTATTGCTGGTGCAATATAATATCTAGGAAAAGTGCTGGGCATGGTGGCTTATGCCTGTAATTCTAGCACTTTGGGAGGCCAAGGCAGGTGGAGTGCTTGAGCTCAGGAGTTCAAGACCAGCTTGGGCAATATGGTGAAACGCCATCTCTACAAAAACAACAAAAATTAGCCAGATGTGGTGGCTACTGTAGTCCCAGCTACTCAGGAGGCTGAAGTGGGAGGATCACGTGAGCCTGGGAGGTTGAGTCTACAGTAAGCCAAGATCGCACCATTGCACTCCAGCCTGGGTGGCAGGGTGAGATCCTGTCTTAAAAAAAATAAACAAACCAAAACAAAACAAACAAACAAAGCTAGGAAAGGAATCTCCCCACCTTCAAAGTGATCATTATTTATATTAAGTGCCTCTCTTTAGGTTGGAACCTTTTTGTGACAGAAACTCTTAAGTGTGACAAAATTCCATGTGACTAACATTGAGCAAGAGAGACAGAAAAAAGCCTGGTGTAACATGTTGACAAAAATCTGTAAAAAATTACAAACTAATGTTTATTAAATTTTGAGCATTGTATTCTTTTTTCATAACTCTTCTGCATTTGCCTTTTTATTTTTATTCTACTCTCTACATTTGAATAGTGCTTTGCAGTCCACAAATGGTTTTCTGAACAGTATCTTATTTTTTTTCTCATTTTTTCCTCCTTATTACTGTCTATTACTGGTGCAATATAATATCTAGGAAAGGGGCTGGGCATGATGGCTCATGCCTGCAATTATAGCACTTTCCTGAGGAAGTATCTTGGGCAGATGAGGCAGTTATTTTAAAGATTTAAAAAATTAGAAACCTGAGGCTCGAAGAAATGTTTTATCTGAGGTCAAAGACAAGACGGTATATTCAAGGGTAAATGGGAGATCAGTGGTTTACCCTGAGCACTTTTTCAGGATGCTATAGCTACTGGTCGAAGCCTCAACTTCTTTCACCTGACGGTTGGTTGGTATCTTAACTGTGCCTTTTAGAGACTCACCTTGATGCTAGCACTTACCTGCTCAGTGAGACCCACAGGACTTCACCTGGGCACCCCCAACATTTGTCACCCCTTTTGCATAGTCCTCAGTATGGCCATATCCCAAGTACTTAGTACAATTCTGTTTCCAATATTGGAGCCACTGTTTCAGTTGTTTTGCATGCTTCAGATAGGAAGACACTGATCCCTTTAAGTAGGGAAAATTGTAGATGAAAGGGCTGTTTTCTTACAAACATGGATTTAAAGAGAAAGGCTGTGCGTGGCTGACACCTACTGGACAGAAAAGGTTATGGCATGGGGACATGCTGCTTGCAATCGTTAAACACACACACACAAACCCAATGCAGTCATGTTCTAATATTCCCTTACCCCACCCCCTACCTTGTTTTAGAGACAGGGTCTCTCTCTGTCACCCAGTCTGGGGTCTAGTGGTGCAATCACAGCTCACAGCAGCCTCGAACTCCTGGGCTTAAGTGATCCTCCCTTTTTTTTTTTTAAACCAGGTCTCGCTGTCACACAGGTTGGAGTGCAGTGGTGTGACCACAGCTCGCTGCGGCCTCCCAAGTAGCTGGGGTTACAGACTTGCGCCACCACACCTGGCTTAATATTCCCTTTCTGAAACAAGTTACACATGTCTGTTAATGCAAAGGAATTAGAGCACAAAGCTCATCCACTCTATTCCTGATTTTTTCCCTGGATCCAATAGACAGCACTTTATTCTTGCTTTTTGTAACAGAGCTGTGAAGTCTGAGGTTACCAATGAAGGACCCAAATCTCTCCCTGGAGTCAACTCACAATTCATGCTCTCACCCCACTCTTCTTCTCATATCTATGTGCCCCATACCTATGAGCTTTAGTCTGAAGCAGAAGGAAACCCTGCTTTAAAATAAAGCTAACTTTCTTCCCAGTGTCTCAGGGATGACTGCCTATGGTCAATTAGATGGGGGCTTCCTGAGCCAGTAGTTTTAGAAACCTTTATTTCATTAGAAAATGAAAAGCAGATAAAAATTAATGAGAAAAGAACAAAAAAATAATGTAAAAAGAAAAGGCCAAAATAGGTCAGGAAGAAAGAAGGATGAAATGAGGAGACTCGATCATTTATTAAGCCTTTTTAGTGTATGCTCTGTTTGCCTTTTGGGCATATTCATAAGTTCAAAGGAAGTTGTGTCGTCTAGGGTTTATGCAGTCCTGAGAATTTGGATGCAGCAGACCCTGCTTTGTTATGATGGTTAATTAATTCAGCTCTTCTGGAGATAATGATGAATCCTTGCTCTGACACCAGAGACAAAAATTCCAGCAGATTATTCCTCTGTCTGCTGCACTTGGTGGGATTCCATCGAGCCAGCCCAGCACCAGTGGGAAAGAAATAAAGAGGCACTCCCTGTGGTGGGCAAGATCTCCACATTAGCAAGCTCTCTGCATTTTCTTGAGTCCTTTGCTGGGCCCAATCTGTCATGGGGCCTTAACAGTCTTCCTTCTAAGTATTTAAGTGACTCCGGTTTTGAGTACTTAAATATAAAAACTTCAATTTCCTAACTGGTTTTCATTATGTTTAACAAAAATGAGGGCTCATATCTCTCTTTTTTTTTTTTTTTTTTGAGACCGGGTCTCAGTCTGTCACACAGGTTGGAGTGCAGTGGTGTGACTACAGCTCACTGCAACCTCGAAATTCTGGGTTCAAGTGATCCTCCTGCCTCAGCCTCCCAAGGAGTTGGGACTACAGGTGCACACCACCATTCCTGGCTAATTTTTAAAAAATTTTTAGTAGAGATGATGTCTTACTGTGTTGTCCAGCCTGGTCACAAAGTCTTAGCCTGAAGCGATCCTCCAGCCTCAGCCTCTCAAAGTGCTGGGATGACAGTTGTGAGCCACCATGCTGGGCCTCGGGTTTTTTAAGTTGTAGAATACAAGTTTCCTGAGGGCAAAGACCTGTTTTGTTCACTGCTGTAACCCTAGTACCTAAAATGGTGCCTGGCACTCAATAAATATGATTGATTGAATGAATGTATAAGTAAGTGTTGACATACATTATGCATAATAAATAAAATAATTACCAACTGACTCCTTGATATACCAACTAATTGTAGCAAGGTGTAGCCCTTGGTGCCTGTACATGGGCTGGACCACAGAAAGAGAAGAAAAAGACAATCAAGGTTTTGACTTTGAAGATTATTTTATATAGAACACAGATGTCAAGCAGGCCCTTAACACTGCCAGCAATTCTACCACCATCTTGTAGTTAACTGATCTTTCCACTTACCTGCTCCTCTCTTCAAACCAATACCACACCCCAAATCTTCACTTCTAGTTGACATTTTTGACTATTGTTTTGTGGAGAAAATGGGAATTAGTAGAAGAGAACTTCCCCATGCTCCATTTACTATATCTGTCAATCTACCTGTAGCTTTCCCCATATACTCCGCCTTCCCTCCCGTTGAAATGAATGTGCTCTTTGTGTTCCTATGTGTGCACTACCTTCCCTGTCCTATCTCCCTGCTCAGGGACTTTGCTCTTGAAATTATTCCCTTCTCTCCTGCATCATCAGTTTTTCACTGTCTTTTGGATTATTTCTATCAGCATATAAATGTGCTGTAATCACTCCTACTGAAAAATAAGCAGGCTGGACTGGGTGGCTCACATCTGTAATCGCAGCACTTTGAGAGGCCAGGGCAGAAGGATCACTTGAGTCCAGGAATTTAAGACCAGCCTGGACAGCATAGCAAGATCTTGTCTCTACTAAAAAAAAAAAAAAAAAAAAAAAAAAATCAGCCGGGCATGGTGGTACATGGCTGTAGTACCAGCAACTCAGCATGCTGACATGGGAGGATTGCTGGAGCCACGGGGTTGGGGCTGCAGTGAGCCATGTTCATGCCACTGCACTCCAGCCTGTGCAACAGAGTGAGATCTCATCTCAAAATCTGTAACAAAATGAACAGAACTTCCCTTGATGCTACATTCCTTTCAGCTACCACCCAACTTCCCTGCTCCCGTCTCCACTTCCTCATCTCCATTGGTGCTTGAATTTACTACCTCAAAGCTTTTGTTCCCATCACCTGGTGGAATCCATTCTTGTCAAGGTCGCAAACAGCTAGCCTTTTGACTTTTAAAATCATATAATATCATTTTTGTTTTGTTTGTTTTGTTTGAGATGGAGTTTCATTTTTGTTGCCCAGGCTGGAGTGCAATGGCACGATCTCGGCTTACTGCAAACCTTCGCCTCCTGCGTTCAAGTGATTCTCCTGCCTCAGCCTCCCAAGTATCTGGAATTAAAGGCACCTGCCACCATGCCTGGCCAATTTTTGTAATTTTAGTAGATACGGGGTTTCACCATGTTAGCCAGGCTGGTCTGGAACTCCTGACGGCAGGCAATCCACTCCCCTCAGCCTCCCAAAGTACTGGGATTACAGGCATGAGCCACCAAGCCTGGTCTCATGTACTATAATTTAAAAATTAAAAACAAAAGAGAAAAATAAGTAGCAGACAAGTACTAAATAAAAAATGGCAGCAATGGTATTATCAGTCACATTAGAATTTAAGGCAAAAAGCATCAATATGTATAAAGGAAACCAATATAAAATAATAAAAAGGACACTCAAGAAGATATGATTATGCTGAACTTCTATGTACCTAAAAATATCGCTTGAAATATATGAATAAAAAAATTGATAGATTTGCAAAACAAATTTGAAAAATTTGCAATCATTGGGAGAAATTTTAATGTATCTCTATTAGAAGCTGATAAATCGGCCAGGCGCAGTGGCTCATGCCTATAATCCCAGCACTTTGGGAGGCCAAGGTGGGCAGGTTGCCTGAGCTCAGGAGTTTGAGACCACCCTGGGCAACATGGTGAAACCCTGCCTCTACTAAAATACAAAAAATTAGCTGGGCGTGGTGGCACACACCTATAGTCCCAGCTATGTGGGAGGCTGAGGCATGAGAATCACTTGAGCCTGGGAGGTGGAAGTTTCAGTGAGCCAAGATCATGCCATTGCACTCCAGCTTGGGCTACAGAGTCTCAAGAAAAAAATGCCGGTAAGTCAAAACAGGCCAGAAAAATTAGTTAACAGATAAAAATATTTGAACAACAAATTAGCAAGCTTGATCTAACAGATTTCTAAAGAACCGTGCATTAAAAAATAGAGACTATACATTCTTTCCAAGTAGGCATGGTATATTTTAAAACATTCTGATTTACTAGGTCACAGAGGAACTCTATAAATTTCAAAGATGTGAAATTATACGTCACACAGATTCTTGGGTCACAATGCAATTAAATTAGAAATGAACAATTAAAACAGAAAAGAAGGTAAAGACTTTTGGTAAATTTGAAAATGAACTAAATAACTCAGTTAAATAATAATAATGGAAATTATGAAATAACTAGAAGTTAATTGACAATGAAAGTATGTATATAGGAGCCAGGCGCTGTGGTGCATGTCTACAGTCAGTCCCAGTTATTTGGAAGGCTGAGGTGGAAGGATTGCTTGATCCTAGGAGTTCAAGACCAGCTTGGGCAACATAGCGACACTCTGTCTCTAAAGAGGCAGAAAGAAAGAAATAACTGCATTTAAAAACCCATGAGATGCAGCTAAAGTAGTATTTTGAGGTAAATTTAAAGTCTTAAAGATTTAGAAAACATGAAAGATTTATAATAATAAAATTAAGCCCATCTTCACCATGTCTCTTCTGTCTACCTCTAAGGCTTCAATCGACTTTGTTCCCATTATTTACCCTCACTGCTCTAGAACCAATGGTCTTGGAATGCTCTTCCTTCATTATAGTCTCATTTCTATTCAGTAATTCAATTTAGTGCTAATTCTCCCCCATTTCATGCACTAATCTCATGAGCTGAGTATCTTCTTCCAACACTCCCGGGACCTCCACACCTTAAATGAAACCTGTGCTTTCCCGACAGCACATCCACCCTCCTAATACTCAGTAGAGATGGGTCCTTGCCCTGTTCTGATGGCGCCTGGAAGGATGAAGGGACTAGCATGTATTGAGCAACCACTATGTGCCAGACGCTTCATGGAGCAAGGCATTCCATCATGTTTAATCTCATTTAACCTTCCAAACAACCTTTCAAAGTAAACAGTGTTGTTTTGCATTTTACAAAGGAGGAAACGGGTTCAAGATTACGTGACTTGCCGAGGACACACACAATGGCAGAGCTTTAATTGGACTCTAAATCTTGATCGACCTCACGGCATTTGTTTTTTTCACTGTGCCATGAGGGAGAAAAGGTACAACATTCTTTTCTATGATCACATTCTTTTCTATGGTCACTTGGTCACATCCTCAATTGCCGCTGTCTACTGACGTCTGAAAACTTCCTTACGAATTGGAGCACCTGGCTTAGCATTTACTCTCCAAACCAGAGACTAGACACATAGCCACCATGGAAAAGTGCCTTTTACCCGGTGCTGAAAATTTATTTCTGTGTCAGGAAATGGGTGTAAAATATCAATAATCAAAAAAAATATAAAAAGATTAAAAAAAATGTATTTCTGATTGTAACTACCAATCCTTTGAGTACACCACTATCTCTTGTCATTATTCTTTCTGCTCTTTCTCCAGCCTCCCCATAAACCCCATTCTTCACTCTGAGGCCTGAGTAATCATGCCAAAATGCATGGCCCAACCTCTGGCTGGCTTCCAAGCCCACTCTGCGTCACTGCTGCTCTCTGTGCCACAGCCACACCAACCTCCTTTCAGTCCTCAGATGCACCTCCCAAAACGTTTAAAAAAAAAAAGAAAAAAGAAACTAGGGCTTGTTCTGTCAAATGGTCAGGAGGGCAGAGGAGTGATCATAGCTCATTGCAGCCTTGAATTCCTGGGCTCAAGCAATCCTCTTGCCTCAGCCTTCTGAGTAGCTAGGACTACAGGATTGCACCACCATGCCAGGCTAATTTAAAAAATATTTTTGGCCAGGCGTGGTGGCTCACGCCTGTAATCCCAGCACTTTGGGAGGCCAAGGCGGGTGGTTAATGAGGTCAAGAGATCGAGACCATCCTGGTCAACATGGTGAAACCCCGTCTCTACTAAAAATACAAAAATTAGCTGGGCATGGTGGTACGTGCCTGTAGTCCCAGCTACTCGGGAGGTTGAGGCAGGAGAATTGCTTGAACCCAGAAGGCGGAGGTTGTGGTGAGCCAAGATCACGCCATTGCACTCCAGCCTGGGTAACAAGAGTGAAACTCCATCTCAAAAAAAAAATATATATACATATACACATATGTGTATATATATATATATATATATATTTTTTTTTTTTTTTGTAGAGATAGGGTCTTGCTATGTTGCCCAGGCTACTCTTGAACTCCTGGTCTCAAGCAATCCTCCTACCTAGGCCTCCTAAAGTGCTGGGATTACAGGCATGAGTCACTCTTCCAGAGCTCAAGGGACTTTTTTGTGTATGTCCATGCTCTTCCTTCTGCCTAGAGGCTTCTCTTTCCTCTTAGCCTAGTTCACTGCCATTCTGATCTAGCACAAGTGTTACTTCCTCAAAGAAACACCCCCACACCCCATTCCTGGCCCTAGGTTGTGTTCTTCGTTTCAGAACCTTCACTTGTGATTGTACATGAATCACACAGTATCTATATTAACTAGAGTGATTTTATGATTAATGTCTACCTTCCCAACTAGGCTGCAAACTCCATGAGTGCAGGGACAATGGCACTTTTTTGCTCACTAATGTCTCCAGGGCCCAGTACAGGGCCTAGGACTAAGTAGGTACTCAGTTTAAAATTGCTGAATGAATGAATATAGGACATGTATGTGGTGAAACTTGGTGGACAGTTGGATATATGGTATTCCTAGCCCAGGGGAAAGACTTGGGCTAAAAAACCAGATTTAAGAATTATTAGAACACAAGTGGTCACTGATGTTATCACCCAGAAAGGGTGAGAAAAATATAATGAGTAGCTGGGCACAGTGGCTCACACCTGTTATCCCAGCACTTTGGGAGGCTGAGGTGGGTGAATCTCATGAGGTTAGGAGTTTGAGACCAGCCTGGCCAATACAATGAAACTCTCTCTCTACTAAAAATACAAAAGCCCAGTGCGGTGGCTCACACCTGTAATCTCAGCACTTTGGGAGGCTGAGGTGGACGGATCATGAGGTCAAGAGATCGAGACCACCCTGGCCAACATGGTAAAACCTCGTCTCTACTAAAAATACAAAAATTAGCCAGGTGTAGTGACAGGCACCTATACTCCCAGCTACTTGGGAGGCTGAGGCACAAGAATCACTTGAACCCGGGAGGTGGAGGTTGCAGTGAGCCAAGATTGTGCCACTGCCCAGCCTGGCAACAGAGTGAGATTCCATCTATAAATAAATAAATAAATAAAAATACAAAAATTAGCCAATGTGGTGCCATGTGCCTGTAGTACCAGTTACTTGTGAGGCTGAGGCACGAGAATTGCTTGAACCCGGGAGGCGGAGGTTGCAATGAATGGAGTTGTGCTACTGTACTCCAGCCTGGGTGACAGAGCAAGACTCTGTCTCAAGAAAAAACCAAATAAATAAATAAAATAAATTAATTAACAAAATGAAATAATAAAAAAATACAGTGAGAATACAGCGAGAAGAATACAGGATCCAGCTCAGAGCCCTGGACATGTATCAGTCATTGGGTTTAAAGCCAAGCTCTTCTCAGTTCCCTGGCCAAAGCTATTCTTCCTCCTGTGCTCCCCATTTCTATGGGCCATGGCCACAGCATCATGCTTTCAATCATCCAGGCTGAAGACTTCCTACTTTTTCCTTCCCTCTTCCCTTTTTAGCCCCATATCCAATTAGTTACCAAGTCCTATTGGTCCTACCTCTGAAAATTGTCTCACAGCTGTTTTCTTCCCATCCCATAGCTGCTGCCCTATTCCAGAATTATTCATCTCTCTTTGATCTCATTACAATAGCCTACCATCTAATTTCCCTGTCTGTGACCCTCCATCCCTTCATTCTGTCCCCAGAGTTCTGTTTTACAAAACATGGGTTGCTCATATTTCCAAACTGCTCAAAAGCCTTTGATGGCTCCCCATTGTATAAAGTGGTAGTCCCTAAGACTAGCTGAGTATGCATCACAATCAGCAGAGGAAGTTTGAAAAATATACTTGGGATGGGTGTGGTGGTGTGCACCTGCAGTCCCAGCTACTTGGGAGGCTGAGTTGGGAGGATTGCTTGAGCACAGGAGTTTGAGGCTGTAGTGAGCTACAATCATGCTATAGCACTCCAGTCTGTGCAACTGAGCAAGACCCTGTCTCAAATAAACAAATAAAACCAAAGCCAACCAAACACCCCCCCCACAACCTTAATCTATACCTATGTGTGTGTGTGTGTGTGTGTGTGTGTGTGTGTGTGTGTGTGTGTCTGTGTGTGTGTATATATATATATAGCTGACACGGTCAAAGTGCTCAATAATTTCTCAGGTAGGCCTTCTCCAGTGGTACTCTTTGGTAGCAACTTCATGCAATTGTCAATCTTCATTTTACCCACAAAATTACCCTGAAATTTCAGGGTAATTCAGTGGATCTACCTATTACTTGGATTTATTTATTGGATTTACAAATCCAATAAATATATACTTTATTTTATTTTATTTTTTCTTTTTGTTGTCTTTGTAGACTTTATTTTCTAAGCTAGTGGTGAGAAAATAACCACCAGGATAGAGGCTTGGATGGAGGCTTCAATCCCTCTCTCCAGTTTTTGTCCCATAACATCTTCTTTTCTCGATCTCTTGACCTCGTGATCCACCTGCCTCGGCCTCCCAAAGTGCTGGGATTACAGGCATGAGCCACCGCGCCCGGCCCTTTTCTCTACCATCTCTCTTGATGTCCCTCAGCCACGCTGGACTACCCTATACTTTTCCGTATTAACTTTTACTTACCCATTTCCTCTGTCTGGATTGCCCCTCCCATCCATTTCTGCAGAATGAAACTTTCACAAATACCTGGGCTTCTAGGCAATGAGCCTGATCTCTCTCTTCTCTGTACTCTCAAAGGTATTTCATACTTCCTCAGGAAGACTTCCCAAATTATATGCTCTCATAGTTCCTGGTGTTTGGTCTTTTATGACAGTACTTAACATATTTAATGGTTATATATTTATCTGTGAGATTTTTAAAAAATATTTATCTCCTACTATACTAGAAGTGCCTTGAAGGCAAGAGCCATATCTGTTACCATGTACAGTTGATTCATAAAATGGTATTATTTGTTGATTGGATGAATTAACATTTCTGAAATTATTACATATTCTGCTTTGTAGTGTGTGAAATAAATTGTATACATATTTGGATTCCCAAATAGGGAATAGGTTTCATGTCTTTGCATCCCACCCCTACCCCTACCTAGTTGTGTGCTTCAGATACTGTGGGAGCTTAGATAAAATTGTCCCACTAGAACCCTAGAAGAATGTAAACTCTAGGAGAGCCAGGACTTGTCTTCTTCCTTACACTATCACCAGTAGTTAGAACTGTGCTTGGTCCATGACATTTGCTCAGAAAATATTTGTTGAATGAAATATTTAATTGTTAGATGAATCTTTTTCCTAGGGTACCCAGTATTGGCAACTTTACATAACTACCAATCTTCTTCATTGTGTCTCCAAGCTTCTTTTATTCTTGAGATGTATTCCTGTTTGAGTGTGCTAAAATGCATCTGGAAGTGGGGTAAGTTTCTCCCTGATAATTTCTTTTCCTATTCCATCATTCATCAAATATTTACTAAGCACTTTTCTCTCTCTCTTTCTCTTTCTGGCCAGGGGTGGTGGCTCATGCCTGTAATCTCAGCACTTTGGAAGGCCGAGGCGGGTGGATGATCACAAGGTCATGAGATCAAGACCATCCTGGCTAACTTGGTGAAATCTTGCCTCTACTAAAAATACAAAAAATTAGCTGGGCATGGTAGCTCATGCCTGTAGTCCCAGTTATTCAAAAGGCTGAGGCAGGAGAATAGCTTGAACCTGGGAGGTGGAGGTTGCAGTGAGCCAAGGTCACGCCATTGCACTCCAGCCTGAGCAGCAAGAGCAAAACTCCGTCAAAAAAACAAAACAAAAAACAAAAAACAAAAACCTCACAAATAGTTTCTAAATTCTGGAGAAAATCAAGTAGAGAGAAACAAATATGCTCCAAATTTTGTTCATGGGAGTATACTAAATTGTTGAAAGCTGTCAATAGCTCAAAAGAAAAGTTTTAAGACTCTGAAAAACAAAACAAAGGATCAGCAACATTTTAAGCAAAAAGTCAAAAGATTAGTTCAGGCCATGCAGTTAATTCCTGTCCTGCTTGATATTCATGAACGTTTTAGCTCTCCATGAGTCCTGAAAGTTTTTTTCTCTATTCTGATGTCACAATCTCCAAAGTTATCAGAAGCCTGCATTCAAGGACACCTGTTAGAGTTTAATAGCTAATTATAAAACCACCTTCTAAAGAGAACCAAAACAAGACAACAATTGTCTGTGGATGACAGAAAGTTTTCAGGGCAGCCATAGTCAAAAACACAATTGACAAGGAAATTTGTCACCTCTGTGACATGCAATAATTTTAGCATAACATTTATTGTTGCTAATAATGTACACTAAGTTACATTAGAATTAGAAGTTTCTCATAATTTTGGAACACATACCAATAACATTTATACAAATATAGCTCAAAGAAACCAAACACCATTTCATGTTTGACAACGCTTCCTGTATAATTCTTTTCTTTTTTTTTTTTTTGAGACAGAGTCTCGCTCTGTCACCCGGGCTGGAGTACAGTGGCCTGATCTTCGCTCACTGCAACCTCCAACTCCATGGTTCAGGCAATTCTCCTGACTCAGCCTCTGGAATAGCTGGGATTACAGGTGCACACAACCATGCCCAGGTAATTTTTGTATTTTTAGTAAAGACAGGGTTTCACCATGTTGGCCAGGCTGGTCTCCATCTCCTGACCTCGTGATCCTCCCACCTCAGCCTCCCAAAGTGCTGGAATGACAGGCATGAGCCACCATGCCCAGCCTATTTCTCGGTTCTCTATTCTGTTCCATTGATCTATGTACCTATTTTTATGCCAATACCACGCTGTTTTGGTGATTATGGCCTTATAGCATAGTTTGAAATCAGTTAGTGTGATACCTTCAGATTTGTTCTTTTTGCTTAGCCTTGCTTCAGCTATGCAAGCTCTTTTTTGGTTTCATATAAATTTTAGAATTGTTTTTTTCTAATTCTGGGAAGAATGATGGTGGTATTTTGATAGGGATTGTGTTGAATTTGTAGATTGCTTTTAGCAGTATGGTCATTTTCACAATGTTGATTCTACCCATCCATGAGCATGGGGTGTGTTTCCATTTATTTGTGTCATCTATGATTTCTTTCAGCAGTGTTTCATACTTTTCCTTGTAGAGGTCAACAAGGACTTTAAAAGATACTTGGATATAATACCTTAGTTTAAAAAAAGTTTTATCTCAGTTTTTTTTCTTAAGCAAACCAAAAGTTAATAATAATATTTGGACTTTCTGGTTTGTCCTGAACATCCCTCCTTCTTAAACAACAAGTCGTTTTATTTTAGCACGAAAAATTTGCCATATAAGATTCTTTCTCATATAAAATTATTTCTCTTTAAGTTTTCTAACCACACACACACAAAATCTCTTTATTTTCATAACTTTCTTTATATCTGTTTTTATTTCCTGGTTCTTTTTACCTTGTTTTATACATAACCTTTAAATAAGCTTTGAATTAGACAATAATTTTTCACCTTTTTTTTAGTGAGAATATTTTCCTAAAATATATATTTGTTGGAAAATACTCAAATAATAAAATACCTATTATTTAATTTAACTTTATTTCTAATTTATGACTAGTTTGTTTACAAGTATTTATCTCATTACATTTACCTAATTATTTTATTTTAATTGTTTACCTAGATTATTTATGAAAACTGTGATAGTCATGATTTAAAGTTATGAAACTGCCATTGCAAAATTATAACTGAGACAGTAAAAAAAGATTTGACCTAACTGACTTCATATTGCTGTTGACCTCCAAGCTGTCCTTGTTCATTCCTGGGCACAGGCCAAACTAACTTTGGGAGGAATTTAGTTTATTGTTTAGCTTTGAAACAAAGATGATAAACAAAGTTTAGCTTTGAAACAAAGTCCTTTCCCAAAACAAACCTACTTATTTTCTGTCTACCAGACTGCCTAAAGCCACAGGATTAGAAGTTATGGTAATCGTATTAAATTCAAAATGCAGCTATTTTTATTAAACCCATATCAATGTCTTATTTGTTAAAAAACACACAAACATAGATCATTCTGTTTTGGCCTGAGTTTATAGTTTTGTAACCCCTATGCCAAATTTTGACATCTTACAGTATTTGGCTGGGACAAGTATGAAATTTGCTTGATTAATAAATGCAAATCAAAATGTGTGCTGGCAATTCTTAAGACAGTTCTAATAGTACTTTACCAGTAATTTTAAAGGTAGCTTATTTATTAAAGACTTTACTTATTACATAAACTTTAAAAAGCATTTGACTAGTCTTTTCTTTTTTAGTATCTAAGTGCTTTTATTTTTCTTTAAGCCAATTAATTAGAGCTCTTTTATATATTTTTGGTAGTGAAACATTTTGTATGCAACACATAAGTACATATAAAGAGGTATCAGGCATGCCGATGAAAGTACATTTTATAGATTTATAAAGACCACCCCATTTTTCTTTTTTTTCCTGTTTTAGACTTTCAAATTATTGATAACCAGTTTTACAACCCTAGGCAGTTGTCAGCTAAATAGCCTTAAATTTGCACATTAAAAGAAAAAACTCAGGTGAAAATCAAATAGCAAAATTTACATCATGAGGTACACAGAGAAAAAGTCTGGTGGTGCTAGAGGGAGACACTTTTATTTTTCTTTGAGCCAAATTAAACATAAAATTAAACTACACTCTGTCTTAAAAACCCAATAGTAGCCTCTTTTGCAATAACTATTTTAATCCCTCCCAAAAAAAACCCCCAATCAGGTAAAAACAGTATTCAGATAACTGAGAAGAAAAAGAAAAAAAAAAAACCTTTTGTTAAAAAAAAAAAAGACATGATCTTAGGAGAGAAAAACAACAACAATGAAAAACCAAAAACATGAAGGCCTTTCAAATACAAACATGGACACATGCACACACACACACTCAACTTGGGTGTGTTACCCTTTTAATTAAACTTTTAACAACATAGCTCAATGGTTTAATTTATTTTCCTTTCACAATAAGGGCAACCTGGGCTCCTTGGAGAATGGTTGATTTTAGAGCTAGGGCAAGGAAAGCACAAAATGAATCTGACACATTTCTTTTCTTTTTTTTTTTGAGATGGAGTTTCGATCTTGTTACCCAGGTTGGAGTGCAATGGCACGACCTCAGCTCACCACAACCTCCACCTCCTGGGTTCAAGCAATTCTCCTGCCTTAGCCTCCCGAGTAGCTGGGACTACAGGCGTGCACCACCATGCCCAGCTAATTTTTGTATTTTTAGTAGAGACGGGATTTCACCATGTTGACCAGGATGGTCTCAATCTCTTGACCTCATGATCCACCCGCCTCGGCCTCCCAAAGTGCTGGGATTATAGGCATGAGCCACCGCGCCCAGCTGAGTCTGGCACATTTCAAAAGACTTAGGAGTCAGCCGAATGTGGTGGCTCATACCTGTAATTCCAGCACATTGGATGAGAAGATCGCTGGAGGCCAGGAGTTTGAGACCCTGTCTCTCCAAAAATAAATAAATACATAAATTAGTACAGAGAGAAGGTGTGTGCCTGTAGTCCTAGCTGCTTAGAAGGTTGAGGCTGGAGAATCACTTAAGCCCAGGAGTTCAAGGCTGCAATGAGCTATGACCACACTGCACTCTAGACTGAGTGACAGAGTGAGACTCTATCTCTTAAAACACACACACAGACACACACAAATGACAGAGGAGTCAACCCGAAAGTACTCTTCCATGGCCAAAGCTGGAATAATTTGAGCAACAAAATACGTAGCATAGTATTGTTACAGGAAAGGGGTCTGGACTCAGACCCCAAGAGAGGGTTTGTGGATTTTGAGCAAGAAAGAATTTACGGTGAGTCCACAGTGCAAAGTAAGAGCACGTTTATTAATAAAGTAAAGGAATAAAACAATGGCTACTCCATAGACAGAGCTGCTGATTGCTCATTTTATGGTCATTTATTGATAATATGCTAAACAAGGGGTACATTATTCATGCCTCCCCTTTTTAGACCATATAAGGCAACTTCCTAATGTTGCCATGGCATTTGTAAACTATCATCGCACTGGGTGGGAGTGTAGCAGTGAGGATGACCAGAGGTCACTCTTGTCACCATTTTGGTTTTGGTGGGTTTTGGCCGGCTCCTTTACTGCAGTCTGTTTTATCAGCAAGGTCTTTATGACCTGTATTTTGTGCTGACCTCCTATCTTGTCCTGTGACTTAGAATGCCTTAATCATCTGGGAATGCAACCCAGTAGGTTTCAGTCTCATTTTACCCAGCTCCTATTTAAGATGGAGTTGCTCTGGTTCACACACCTCTGACAATATTAGATTATAATCCAATGTATAAAACGTGTAAAAATATCTAATATTAGATATAATCCAATGCGTAAAATATAGCTGTATCCATACTGATATAAACAAATGATTGACTAAATAACTAAATGGTGGAGCAGAAACACATCTTTACAGAAGACTTTGACTTCCAAATTTTAAAAATATATGTAGATACTTTTTCTTGCAGGAGGTAGTGCTTAAACACTTTTAAGGGTAGGCTGGATTTAGGAGCTCTCTTCCAAAGAATAGATTATAGAAAGGGAAAAATAGTAACTTTACAGTGGAGAAACTTGGCAACCACTCTCTTACACAAGTGCTCAAAATTAATATCACCAGTTTGATATATGGATATTATGTACCCCCGATATGACATGATGAGAGGGCACTTTGCCTTTGTGGTATTCTTTTAAAAATATCCATGACTGGCCTGGCGCAGCACTCAAGCCTGTAATCCCAACACTTTGGGAGGCCGAGGTGGGCGAATTAATTGAAGCCAGGAGTCTGAGAGCAGCCTGGCCAACGTGGTGAAACTCTGTCTCTGTTAAAAATACAAAATTAGCCAGGCATGGTGGTGTGTTCCTGTAATCCTAGCTACTGGGGAGGCTGAGGCAGGAAAATCCCTTGAACCTGGAAGGCGGAGGTTGCAGGAGCCAAGATGACACCACTGCACTCCAGCCTGGGCGACAGAGTGAGACTTTCTCAAAACACAAAGAAACAAACACCCCTATGACTAAGTTGAATCATGATACCAGCATCAGACAAGCCCAAATTGAGGGACATTCTACAAAATACCTGACCTATTTTCCTTAAAACTGTCAAGGTCATGAAACACAATGAAAGATTGAGAAACCGTCACTGACCAGATAATGCTAATAAGATATGACAAAGAGGCCGGGCGCGGTGGCTCAAGCCTGTAATCCCAGCACTTTGGGAGGCCGAGGTGGGTGGATCACGAGGTCAAGAGATCGAGACCATCCTGGTCAGCACGGTGAAACCCTGTCTCTATTAAAAATGCAAAAAATTAGCTGGGCATGGTGGCGCGTGCCTGTAATCCCAGCTACTCAGGAGGCTGAGGCAGGAGAATTGCCTGAACCCAGGAAGCGGAGGTTGCGGTGAGCCGAGATCGCGCCATTGCACTCCAGCCTGGGTAACAAGAGCGAAACTCTGTCCCCCGCCAAAAAAAAAAAAAAAAGATATGACAAAGAAATGCAATGCGGTATACAGGATTGGATTGTAGAACAGAAAAAGGATATTAGTGGGAAAATCTGAGATTTGAATAAAGTCTGGAGTATAGTTAATCATAATGTGACAATATTAGCTTCTCAGTTTTGATAAATATCACATAGAAGTGTAGGATGATAATATTAGGGAAAACTGAAACTGGGTGAAGGATATCCAGGAACTCTCTATACTATCTTTGCAACTTTTCTGTAAATCTAAAATTATTGCAAAATAAAAAACTTATTTTATAAAAAGATAATGAATAAGAGAATGGTAAAAACAGTTTTAAAGCAACAAATTGAACAACTTAGATAAAAATGGCCAAACTCCTTGAAAGACATAAACTACTAAAACACAGGCAAAATGAATAGACAACCCAAATATCTCTATATCTATTAAAGTAATTGAATTTGTAGCTAAAAATCTTCCCACAAAGACAACTCTAGGCCCAGATGACTTCAGTGGTAAATTCTACCAAACATTTAAGAAAGAAATAATGACAATTCTATACAAATACTCCCCCAAAATTGAAGAGAAATGAATGAATAGTTCCCCAATGATTCTTAGAGGTCAGCATTATTGAGATACCAAAATCATACAAAGATGGTACGAGAAAACTAACGACCAATTCCTCTCATGAACATAAATGCAGCAAACAGAAATCCAACAATGTATTAAAAGGATAATATATCATGAACAAATTTATCTCATGAAAACATAATTGGTTTAACATTCAAAAACAATCAATGTGGTCAGGCGTGGTGGTGCATGCCTATAATCCTAGCACTTCGGGAGGCCTAGGTGGGTAGATCACCTGAGGTCAGCAGTTCAAGACCAACCTGGCCAACATGGTGAAACCCTGTTTCTATTAAAAATACAAAAAATTTGCCAGGCGTGGTGGCAGGTACCTGTAACCCCAGCTACTCAGGAGGCTGAGGCAGGAGAGTCACTTGAACCCTCGAGGCGGAGGTTGCAGTGAGCCAAGATCACACCATTGAACTCCAGCCTGGGCAGCTAGAGCAAAACTCCATCTCAGAAAAACAAAACAAAACAAAAACAATCAATGTAATTCACCATAGTGACACACTTAAAAAATAAAAATTATTATTATTATTTTATTTGAGACAGTCTCCCTATGCCTCCCAGGCTGGAATGCAGTGATGCAATCTCGGCTCACTGCAACCTCTGCCTCCAGGGTTCAAGCATTTCTCCTGCCTCAGCTTTCCAAGTAGCTAGGACTACAGGCATGTGCCACCATGTCTGGCTAATTTTTTTGTATACTTTTAGTAGAGACAGGGTTTTGCCATGTTGGCCAGGCTGGTCTTGAACTGCTGACCTCAAGTGATCTCTGCCTGCTTCAGCCTCCCAAAGTGTTGGGATTACAGGCATGAGCCACCATATCCAGCCAAAATTATATTAACAGATACAGTAAAAGCATTTAACACAATCCAATATTCAATCCTGACTTTTAAAAAAATCTCAGCAAATTAGAAATAGAAGGGAACATCCTTGAAAGTGCACTTAGGAGAAAACTGTAGCCAGCATTATACATAATGGTGAAATACTGAATGCTTTTTCCTATGATCAAGACTACGACAAGGATGTCTGCCTTCATCAGTTCTCTTCGGCCAGTATGCTGATGGATGGCCATTGCAATTAGGCAAGAAAAAAATAAAGGTATACAAATTGGAAAGAAATAAGTAAAACTGGTTTTTTTTTTTTTTTTCAGTTCTACTGCTTAAGAAGTAAAACTTAAAAGTGTTTTTACTCATAGATGGCATGAGTAGCTATATAGAAAATAAAATGGAATCTGCAAAAAAGCTCTATAATAATGGAGTTTGACAAGTTTGTAGGATACAAGATCAATAACAAAAATCAATTGTATTTCTAACAACAAGCAATCACAAATTTAAATTTTTTTTATTTTTAAATTTTATTTTTTAATTTAATAGAGATGGAGTTTTGCTGTGTTGCCCAGGCTGGTCTCAAACTCCTGGCATCAAGTGATTCTCCCACCTCAGCCTCCCAAAGTGCTGGGATTGCAGGTGTGAGCCACCATGCCCATCCAGAAATTTAAATGCTAAAAGACAATACCATTTTTTAGTTTTTATTTATTTTTCTAAAATTATTTACTTATTTCTTTTTACAATTTTTTGAAATAATTTCTTTTTTTCCAGTCTAGCAGGAAATTTCAGACAACATCATCTATGATAGTATCAGCAAATATGAAATTCTTAGGGATACATCTGACAAAATATGTGAAATACCTATACACTAAAAATTATAAAACATTACTGAGAGAAATTAAAGAAGGCCTAAATAAATGAAGAGATATATTTTGTTTATGAGATGGAAGACTCAATATTGTTAAGAAGTCAATTATTCCCAGTTTGATCTATAGATTCAATGCATTTCCAATAAAAAATTCCACCAGGAGCCATGAGGTGGAAAGAAGAAGTATTGAGACAATTCACATTCTCCTGTCCCTCTAGGTATCAGCAAAGCACTGCAGTGAGCTAAACTTCTACCACAACTCAGCAGCAAGAAGGTGGCAGGAGTTAGCGCTCAGCTTTCCCTGGAAAGGTGTCAGTGAGACCGCATGGGGATTTAAACATTCACCATTTATAGAAACTGTGTGCTACACCTAAACAGGATGACTTCATGCCAAACGAAAAAAGAAAGAGAGAGAAGGAGTGAGGAAGGGAGGTAGAGAGTGAGGAAGAGACATAGAGAGAAAATGATTCAGTCTCACAAAATAATACTCAAAATGTCCAGTATATAATCAAAAAGCACTCATCATACAAAAACCAGGAAAATCTCAATTTAAATGAAAACCCCAACAATCAACAGGTACTAACACTTCAGTGTTACACAGATGTCGGCATTATCTAACAAGGATTTTAAGGGAGCTGCCATAAAAAGTGCTTCAGTGAATTGGGTGTACCTATAGTCTTAGCTACTTGAGAGGCTAGGGCAGGAAGATGACTTGAGCCCAGGAGTTCAAGGCTGTATTATGCTATAATGCAATCCATGGGCAACATAGTGAGACTCCGTATCTTTTTTTAAAAAGCTTCAATAAACAATTACAAAAACATTTATAGAAATTTTTTAAAGTAGAAAGTCCCAGCAAAGAAATAGAAGATATAAAGAAAAACTAAGGCTGGGCACGGTGGTTCAAGCCTGTAATCCCAGCATTTTGGGAGGCCAAGGCAGGTAGGTCACTTGAGGTCAGGAGTCAGAGATTTTTAATATTCTAAAACAAAATGCTCCAATGTATATAACTTACTGAACCAACATTTTTCAAATGACCAGCTTGGTCTAAATGTATGATGTTACAAAATCCTGCATGGGCAAAAGATACGTTTAAAATGCAAGACAGGCCAAAGAATTTTAATATAACAGGCTATAAAAAGTTCATTGAAGGCCGGGCGCGGTGGCTCAAGCCTGTAATCCCAGCACTTTGGGAGGCCGAGGCGGGTGGATCACGAGGTCAAGAGATCGAGACCATCCTGGTCAATATGGTGAAACCTCGTCTCTACTAAAAATACAAAAAAAATTAGCTGGGCATGGTGGTGCGTGCCTGTAATCCCAGCTACTCAGGAGGCTGAGGCAGGAGAATTGCCTGAACCCAGGAGGCGGAGGTTGCGGTGAGCCGAGATTGCGCCATTGCACTCCAGCCTGGGTAACATGAGTGAAACTCCGTCTCAAAAAAAAAAAAAAAAAAAAAAAGTTCATTGATACGGTTTCAGATCCCACTTTGCAATTAACTTTTAACAAACTCAGATTTCCTGAATTTTAATGTAGTATCAAAGAGAAATGTTCACAACTATCTGAAAAGTCTATTTAAATACCATTTTCTTCCCCTACATATTTGAGTGAGTTCAAATCTTCTTCACACACTCCAACCAAAACAGTGTACTGCAAAAGTTAATGCTGAAGCAAATATGGGACTCCACCAGCTTCCTATTAAGCTACATAGTAAGAGATTACAAAAATGTTAAAACAATGACACTCTTCTCACTAAATTGTTCTTTTTTTGGAAAATATATTTTCCACAGGTTATTTATATTAACATTTAATGGGTTCATTACTGTTTTCAAATGAATTAATAAATAAATGTTCAAAAATTCTCACTTTTAATAACTAACTTGGTAAATATTGGTAGATACAATTTACATAAACAAAAGCTCTTTGGAGGGTCTTCAATAATTTTTAAAATGTAAAGAAAATCTGAGACCAAAAAGTTTGAGAACTACTACTACTCTAAGTGGATTCCTCAGAAAAAGCTTATTTGCGTGCTTTTTGCTAGTGGCCTTTATATCTGAACACAATATAAGGGGATATAAATTTCTCGGATCATAGTTTCTTTCTGTGAAAATCTAGAAAATGTTGTTTCATTGTTATCTAGCATAGAATGCTTCTGTGGAGAAATCTGGTGCCAATCTTATTTTCCCTCTCTCTCTCTCTTTTTTTGTTTGTTAGTTTGAGGCAGTGTCTTGCTCCCTCAACCAGCCTGGAGTGCAGCATGAACTTGGCTCATGGCAGCCTCCATGCTTCAGCCTCCCTAGTAGCTGGGACTACAGGCACCCGCCACCACACCCGGCTATTTTTTTTTAAGACGAAGTCTAGCTCTGTTACCCAGGCTGGAGTGCACTGGCCGGATCTTGGCTTACTGCAACCTCCCCCTCCTGGGTTCAAGCGATTCTCCTGCCTCAGTCTCTCTAGTAGCTGGGACTACAGGCACCTACCATCACACCCGGCTAATTTTTGTATTTTTAGTAGAGACGGGGTTTCGCTGTGTTGGCCAGGCTGGTCTCAAACTCCTGACCTGAGGTGATCCACCCGCCTGAGCCTCCCAAGGTGCTGGGATTACAGGCGAGAGCCACGGCGCCTGGCCTTAAGACCAAATTTTATAACGCGTTCTCATCGTTTATTGGAACGTTAATTAGGTTTTATTTTCACCTTTTTGTTTCCACAGTAACGTGTATGGGATTAGTTTATAGTGTTTATTTGTCCTCAATATTCTAAGTGAGGTGAATTTTCCTGGGCTGCTAGGAAAAGGCTCCTACACCCCTCTCGCGCCACCGCGAGCCGCTCCTCGCCCAGCGAACGCCTCTGCCGGGCCCGCCCACGCCACAGAGCCACGCCCAGTATACCAGCGCACCGCCAGGCCCCGCCCACATCTCACACACCGCCTCCGCTGCGCCCAGCCTCTTGTGGGTGTCAAGCCAGCTGTTTATTTTCCCGCCATTTCCAGCTCTTCGTGAGGAGAACTGGATGATTTCCTGAGATCTGAGGCCTTCTGGAATCACAGCGGCCAAGCGGGTAGGTAGTGTAGCCAGAAAAAGAACTGGGAAATTTGAGACAGCTGATTCCCCATCGCCTCTAAAAAGCAGGCGAGTTTTGCCCACGGGGTCGCCTTAGTCACCCTCTTAACTGCCTTTTTTATGTTGGGTTCATCCAGTCAACACAGTTGCTGCCCTTAAACAAACCAGAGCATATAGAACGGGACTCACCTGCTGGTGAAAGTTAGTGTAGCGTGAGCAAACAAATAGGACTCCGAAGCTCGAGGCATTGTGGGATGCGTTTGCGTTGAGCTGTTTATTCAGTAAATTTTTTTTTTTATCGTAAATCTTGCCTTATGTGGCAAAATACGTTAAAGTGTGGTGCAAGCTAGCCTTCATTCATTTAGCGGACATCTCCACAAACGAGTAGAAAAAATATTTGAAGGAAAAGACTAGTGAAGAAAAAAAATTACCTTCTGTTTTGATTATTTTCCCAATTTAATTTTAAGGTAAGCCAAACTAATGAAGATTATACTCTTAAATAGCATATTTATTAAAGTAAACATATCATTTCTTTACATGTATGAACTACTTACAGCTCAGCTCTATTTTTTTTTTTTTCTTTTTTTTTTTGACATGGAGTTTCGCTCTTGTTGCCCAGACTGGAGTGCAATGGCGCGATCTCGGCACACCACTACCTCCACCTCCTGGGTTCAAGCGATTCTTCTGCCTCAGCCTCCCGAGTAGCTGGGATTACAGGCACATGCCACCAAGCCCGGCTAATTTTGCATTTTTTAGTAGAGACGGGGTTTCTCCATGTTGGTCCGGCTGGTCTCAAACTCCCGACCTCAGGTGATCCGCCTGCCTCGGCCTCCCACAGTGCTGGGATTATAGGCGTGAGCTGCCGCACCTGGCCTGCTCTGTATTTTTGATATGTCAATTTCCTCATTTAAAAATCTTACGAAGTTGGTATCCCTCCGCTGTTACACACACACGCACGCACGCACGCATGCACACACACACACCCTATGAAAAGGCCAGGTGCAGTGGCTGCCACCTGTAATCCCAGCACTTTGGGAGGCCGAGGTGGGAGGATCACTTGAGCCCATGAGTTCCAGACCAGCCTGGATAACACACAGAGACCCTGTCGCTACAAAAAAAAAAAAAAAAAAAAAAAAAAGCCAGGCATGGTGGTGGGTGCCTGTAGTCCCAACTACTCCAGAGGCTGAGGTGGCAGGATAGCTTGAGTCCAGGAGTTCCAGCCTGCAGTGAGCCCTGATCTGCCACTGTGCTCCAGCCTAGAGACAGAGCCAGATACTGCCTCCTAATAATAATAATAATAATCCCACAAGAAAAGTATCTTACAAAGTCACATTTACTCAGGTATTTAATAAAATATATTAAACTGATATTGGTAGAAAATACAGGATATATGGTTGCCATGTCTAACACAAAAGCTATTTAATGTGGGAGCAAGAACTTTACATAGGGAATCAGGAGACCACTAAAGATGGAGCTTTGGACAAGTCATTTAATTTCACTGAATATCAAGTACCTCTTTTGAAAAATGGTGGGACTGAACAAAACATTAAGTGATTTTTCAAGGCTCCTTTCAGGCCTATGATTCTGTTTCTGTAGAGTAGAAGGAAAGTATACAAGCTAAGACCATACTATCATTCATCAGCCCTGTTTCCCTTAGATAAAATGTGTCCCAAGTGGCTAATATGTGATCTTCTGGTTCACTACCTCTTCTTGGCTCCACTTTCACGATATCACAGGAAATTGTTAAAATAGAAATGGATGGGTCGTGTGTGTGTGTGTGTGTGTGTGTGTGTGTATATATATTTTTTTTTTGAGATGGAGTCTCTCTCTGTCACTCAGGCTGGAGTGCAGTGGTGCGATCTTGGCTCAGTGCAACCTCCACCTCCTGGGTTTAAGCTATTCTCCTGCCTCAGCCTTCCAAGTAGCTGGGATTACAGGAGTGTGCCACTACACTCAGCTAAGTTTTGTATTTTTAGTAGAGATGGGGTTTCACCATGTTGGCCAGGATGGTCTTGAACTCTTGACTTCAGGTGATCCGCCCACCTCAGCCTCCCAGAGTGCTGGGATTACAGGCGTAAGCCACCATGACTGGCCAGGATTGTATTTTCTAATTAAAAATTGGCACATGTATTAATTCAGGAAACCTGGGGGAAAAAAAGGCAAAACACACATACACACAAATACTCATAGTTTTACCATTCAAAAAAAAAATCTCACCACTGTCTGTCCTATTACTTTTCTGAATGTGTGGATATGTATACGTACACATATATATATGCATATATGTATATGTGTACGTATATATACATGTATATATATGCATATATGTATATGTGTACGTATACATATCCACACACATTTATATAAAAAATGTTATAACAGTCTGCTGTTATAAAAAAGCAGTTGGCTTTTTTTCACTTTATAGGTACATGTATTTCCTTACAACCAATTGGAATACCCACAATGATATGTCTACATCCCAAAAAGCTATCAGAAGCTAAGCAAGCATGGCTACATAGATTTTGGAACAGCTATACTTATGTTATACCCTAGGTTATTCTTACTCTTTCTCTTTATCTGCTCCAGAATGGATTGGTTTCACTGCAACCAGTGCTTCCGAAAAGATGGAGCCCATTTCTTTGTCACCAGCTGTGGCCATATTTTCTGTAAAAAGTGTGTGACTCTGGGTGAGTGACTCAACTGTTTTCAGATTCAAGGAAAAATGTTTTCATGTAAGGATTAGCCATTTCTATGTGTGACTTAGAATAAAAACCACTTATTAGGTCAATGGTGATACGGATACTATAGGAAACTGTCAATTTTAGAAATTGAAGGAATCCATTAATAAAGAATGGTGCTAAATTATTTAGCGAATGATTTAGCAAATCTATTACTTGAGGACCAAAATGTACTTGTTAGTGTTTTGACGTCTGGCAGGGAAAGCCACAAGGCATCAGACTCTTTAGGGAAAAGAGAATAAGTATAATGGATATTAATAGTGGAAATTTTGGCTGATAGAAGAGCCATTTCTTTTCTTTTCTTTTTTTCTTTTGGAGATGCAGTCTTGCTCTGTCACCAGGCTGGAGTGCAGTGGCACAATCTCAGCTCACTACAACCTCTGCCTCCTGGGTTCAAGCGATTCTCCTGGCTCAGCCTCCTGAATAGTGGGATTACAGGTGCGCCCCACCATGCTTGGCTAATTTTTGTCTTTTTAGTAGAGACGGAGTTTCACCATGTTGGCCAGGCTGGTCTCAAACTTCTGACCCCATGATCCGCCCACCTCAGTCTCCCAAAGTGCTGGGGTTACAGGCATGAGTCACTGTGCCCAGCCTAGAAGAGCCATTTCTAAAGGGGAAGTGGTCTAGTCTGTGACATCAATTTGATTTGAAATGATGGTACATTTGCAGCTTAAAAAGCAGTTTCATATGTACCATTTTATGTAATCCTCACCACAAGTCCAGGTGGTAATTATTAGTAGAACAATTTTGCAAATGAGGAGACTGGCTCAGAGAGGATAACTGATTTGGGCAAGTTCTCGTTGCCATTAAGTCTTAGAAAGGAGACTTAAATTTAAGTTTTTTTGTTTGTTTGTTTGTTTTAATGCTGCAATACTTACAAGGTATGTAAATCCTCAGAAGATGGCCTTGGGGTAGGGTGCTTTGATCATGGAAGAGTGATCACTTTACAGAAAGAGAGATGCTTAAATAGGATTTTGAATGATAAACTGGAGTTTGCCAAGTGGATAAAGCAGGGAAGATTTATTCTAGTTTAAGAGAACAGCATGTTCAAAAACATATTACATCATTAAACCATATTGCAGGGAACACACATAGTTGGGATTGGTACAGTATAAACAGTAAGGTAAGAAGTGGTGAGATGAGGCTGGTGAAGTAGGCAGTGTCCAGACGATGGAAAGCTATACACTGGGCTAACGAGTCTGAAATTTATCCTGCAGGTGATGGAGGCCTGTGAAAGTTTTTGTTTTGTTTTGTTTTTGAGACAGTCTCACTTCATGGCCTAGGCTGGAATACAGTGGCTCACTGCAACCTCTGCTTCCCAGGTTCAAGCAATTCTCGTGTCTCAGCCACTTGAGTAGCTGGGATGATAGGTGTACACCCCCATGCCTGGCAAACTTTTGTATTTTTACTAGAGACAGGGTTTCACCACCCTGGCCAGGCTGATCTTGAACTTCTGGCCTCAAGTGGTCCACCTGCCTCAGTCTCCCAAAATGCTGGGATTACAGGTGTGAGCCATTTTTTTTTTTTTTTAAGAGAAGAATGATATGCACTTGCTAGCTCACTCTGGCAACAATATGGACTGCGGAAAAACCTTTAGTCCCCAGATAAAGAACAGTCAAGTAGCCTCTGGGGAAGCTTTTTTTCTCTGTGCAAATCTCAGGACCTTTTAAAGTTGTCTGCTAATGTAAAAAGCTGTTTACTATGGTAACAGCAGCTCACTTTGGAGTGGTTTGTCTCTGTGAAGCATATGCCATGTGATGTTTTCTCCTGACATGGCATTTGTCTTAATCAATAACCAGTCCCACTACTAAAATTTCACTTTACTGTGAAAGATTAGGAATCTCAGTTTTTGCTTCTTTCAGATTGAGTTAATTGGGGAATGAGAGTAGCAGAGCTTCAAAGCAAGATTAACAAATACCAGCAAAGTGATGACAAGGCAGGGATAACTGGGGAGTTTCTTACAGTACTCAATGTGTGCCTGCTGTCAGGTCAATGGATTAAAAAAGAGTAACTTGAAGTTAAGGTCATTGGTATCTTGTACTCTTCCCTACTCTTGTAAATGTACTCCAGTACTTTTGCTGGGAGTTTAGAATTGTCCCTTCTGTCCCACAGAAGAAAATTGGGAATTTACAAAAAGATGGGGTGGGGGGTGCTGGGATGGTGGCTCATGCTTATAAATGCAGCACTTCACGGGGGCTGGGGTAGGAGGTTACTTGAGCCCAGGAGTTCAAGACCAGCTTGGGCAACATAGGGAGACCCCCATCTCTAAAGATAATAACAAAATAAAAATTAACTTAAGTGATGGTGTGCGCCTGTGGTCCCAGCTAGTTGGGAGGATGAAGCAGGAGAATCACTTGAGCCCGGGAGGTTGAGGCTGCAGTGAGAAGTAATTGTGCCACTGCATTCCAGCCTGGGTGACAGAGCAAGACCCTGTCTCAAAATAAATGTAAAATAAAATTTAAAAGATAGAGAGATGGGTAGAGGTACAGTGTGAAAGCCCTTCTTGTAGCTCAACATACTAGTTTGGAAACACTTGTTTAGAGAACACAGCTTAAGTTGATGTCCTTTTATAGCACAATGATATTCTAAATTCAGTAAGAACCCTTTTTTCCTCTCTTGCTAGCACACTAGATTGTTGCCATGTACTTTGAGTCTTTAAATCTTACCTCATGCTCATAAGAACCCAACATTTTTTTTCCCTCCCAGAAAAATGTGCTGTTTGCGGAACTGCCTGCAAACATCTGGCTCTTTCTGATAATGTAAGTTTTTCTCCCCTGCCACAAATCATCTCATTCAATTTCTGGCCTGTAGGAAGTATACACAAAGTACAGATGATGAATTCTTTTAAAACAAAAGAAAAGAAGGCCGGGCGCAGTGGCTCATGCTTGTAATCCCAGCACTTTGGGAGGCTGAGACAGGTGGATTGCCTGAGCTCAGGAGTTTGAGACCACCCTGGGCAACATGGTGAAACCCCATCTCTACTAAAATACAAAAAATTAGCCAGGCATGGTGGTCTAGGCCTGTAATCCCAGCCACTTGGGAGGCTGAGGCCTGGGAATCACTTGAGCCCAGGAGGTAGAAGTTGCAGTGAGCTCAGATTGTACTGTTGTAACAGAGCGAGCATAGAAAATTAACACCAAGACAAAAGAATGCTAAATTGTAGGGTCTTTATTGTTGGTGGCCACGGAGGACTTACCTCTCTCCAACCCGTGGCCCCGAAAGGAGGGTGTCAAGACCTTTTATGCCCATAAACTACCTCCTGGGCAGTGGTGGAGGTGAGGGGCTTTGGACATTCCGAGGGCCAGTGGACTTTGGTCATTCTGCAAACCACCTCCTGGGCAGGGGTGAGGGTGAGGGGCTTCAGACATTCTGATTGTTACTTAAGTGGTTCACAGAAGCTAAGATAAGCCTTACACATTGCCTGGGTAGGGTGGAAATTATAGACCTTAGTTACTTATTACAAGTCGCAGGGACCAAGATGGCGTGGGCTTGGACTGCTTGCCTGTCACCTTAGGGTTACAGAGAGCAGTTTAAACAGAAAGCCGAGGTATGGTTGAGGTATGCAGTTTTATGGGGCTTTTACCATGTCACAGCACCACTGTGCTGCTCCAGCTTGGGCTACAGAGTAAGACAGACAGACAGACGGAAAGAAGGAAGAAAGGAAGGAAGGAAGGAAAGAAAGAAAAAAAAGAACGAGAAAGAAGAGAGAAAGAGAGAAAGAAAGAAGAGAGAAAAAAAGAGAGAAGGAAGGAAAGAGAGAGAGAGAGAGAAAAAGAAGAGAATAAAAGAAAAGAAACAAACTTGCAGATAGCAGTTTGTAAAAAAGAGTATGAACAGGCCAGCTGCGGTGGCTCACGCCTGTAATCCCAGCACTTTGGGAGGCCAAGGTGGGTGGATCATGAGGTCAGGAGTTGAGACCAGCCTGGCCAACACAGTGAAACCCCGCCTTACTAAAAATACAAAAATTAGTTGGGCATGGTGGCAAGTGCCTGTAAATCCCAGCTACTCGGGAGGCTGAGGCAAAAGAATAACTTTAACCCAGGAGGCAGAGGTTGCAGTGAGTCGAGATTGGGTCACTGCACTCCAGCCTGGGCAATAGAGATAGACTCTGTATCAAAAAAAAAAAAAAAAAAAAAAAAAGTATGAACAACAGGTAGAAGCATTATTTGTGACTACTGTTACAGAAGCACAAGATAAGGAGAATTGGACATGTAATCTACATTGAAAACAGCAGTGATCTCCCTATTAAACACAGTGGAAATAATACCAGGTACATTAGAAAAGGTGGTACATCCTTTGTCATATTAGTCAGTATTTTTATTCCATTGTGTTTCTCTTTTCCTAGCTGAAACCTCAAGAGAAGATGTTTTTCAAAAGTCCTGTGGAGACAGCTTTGCAGTATTTTAGTCACATCTCTCAGGTATGAGAAACAAAAGCAAAGAAAATCTGATTCTCCAGGGAAACTGTAATTGTATCTTATTCCTTTATCAAAGGTTTTCTTCACTGAGCACAGTGGCTCACACCCGTAATTCCAGCACTTTAGGAGGCCCAGGTGGGCTGAACGTCTGAGGTCAGGAGTTCGAGACTAGTGTGACCAACATGGTGAAATCCTGTCTCTACTAAAAATACAGAATTAGCCGGGCATGGTGGCACATGCCTGTAATCCTAGCTACTTGGGAGGCTGAGGCAGGCCTCCCAGGAGGTGGAGGTTGCAGTGAGCCAAGATCGTGCCATTGCACTCCAGCCTGGGCAATAAGAGCAAAACTGCCCATCTCAAAAAAATAAAAATAAAAAGGATTTCTTTAAACTGCGTTTGTACACAGTGGAGGGAGATGACTGCTCTCTTTGCTTTCTTCCTTGATACAAATTTCAATCAGTTAACTGTTTACTGACCCAGACTCTGTGATAAGCTGTAAAAGCCACTATGTAGCTAACATCTTGCCTTGTATTTCCTAGTTGTATTAATTAATTTCTAAGACTAAAGATTGTTCTAGGCAGCTTTTTTTTTTTTTTTTTTTTTTTCATAAGATGGAGTTTTACCCATGTTGCCCAGTCTGGAGTGCAGTGGTGCCATCTCGGCTTACCATAACCTCCGCCTCCCAGGTTCAAGCAATTCTCCTGCCTCAGCCTCCTGAGTATTACAGGCATGTGCCACCATGCCCGGTTATCTAGAGAGATTTATCATCTTTCTCAGCAGATAGATGCATCTTCTAAAAATTGCTCTGAGTATATAGGCCTGACCCTGCAAACAATGGGTTTGATGGTTTAACTCTCAACCATTACCTTATAGCACTAAGTTCATATGAGTATTTCTTGTTTCCCATTCTCACTTTTCAATAACCCTATTTAGTAATACTTAGCTCTTCATCTAGTGTTCATAACTGGTTGCCTGAATTTTAGGAAATATTTGTCTTTTCTTGATGCATGATAGGTTGGCATATAATTGACTTGGTTAGGAGCAATAGGAATGTAGAAGGCAGAGAGAAGGCGGGACAACCATTTGAGAGAGTTGTCAAGTTGTAAAAACTTTGTTTTTTTCTTTCTACTCCCCAGTTCTCTTTGAGTATTTTGTAGCCTCATAGAATTCCTACCTTGGCATATTTCTTGATATTTTATCACTGTTCCCTTTCTATACTCTTACTTCTTATTCTTTTGAAAGTGCCCCTTTACTAAACCTGAAGATGATCCTTAGTCATTTTCTGGTTGAAGATTTAATTTTTCTTCAATGTCCTGCCTCTCAGTCGCCACACTAGAGATAGAATAAGGGGAATTAAGGCTTGGTGCCTGCTGCCTTTAGCTGCTTGGTTGAGCCATCATATTTGACATATACTATGTTTAACATTATAAGGAGACTAAAATCCAGCTGAGACTCATGGAGAAATGTAAACAAGGTCATAGGAACAAGAGAAAGAACAGACCTTTGGTTAATAAATAAACCTGGGCTTAGTTAATGATCAGTAGGGAAATCGTATGTAGTCTGAATCCTAACCTGCCTGATCATGGGACCAATTACACATAGTCAAATAATCAAGATAAAATAAATGGAAAGGGTTAGTTAATCATCACTTTAGTGAAGGGCCAGTTTGGTGAAGTCAGCAGAGTCTGAAAATGTGTTTTCCTCATTTGTGTAGCTGAGTAACTGACCCAATACCTAGATTGTATCATTCAGGATTCTGCTTGAAACCTTCTTCTCAGTCAGTCCTTTAGTGACTCTCATATTTCAAATAGTAGCCCCAACATTTTCTACTCCTTACCATGCTTTTTTTTCATTATAGCTCTTTTCTCTAACATTATGTTATATATTTGTTGTCTGAATCCTGCACTAGAATGTAAGCTCCATGAAGACAGAATTGATTGGTTTTGTTTATTGTTCTCTTTCAATAGTCCTTAATAAGTTGTGGATACTCAAAATGTTGTCATTGAATGAATGAATGAAATGTTGCTCTAAATATCGATTTATGTTTTTACAGTCTCCAATCTCTACAATGACTTAAGGCCATTTTCTGCTGTACTCTGTGCTAATAGTTGATCAAGCTGCCTGTTTTGAATTCTTTACTCACCTTAAGATAGTCTTTCTAAGGGATTGGAGGACCTCATATAGATCTGATAGTTTTCTTTCTTTTATTTTGGGCGGGGGTAGATGGAGTCTCACTCTTGTCGCCCAGGCTGGAGTGCAGTGGGGTGATCTCAGCTCACTGCAACGTCTACCTCCTAGGTTCAAGTCGTTCTCCTGCCTTAGCCTCCTGAGTAGTTGGGACTACAGGTGTGAGCCACCACACCTGGCTAATTTTGTATTTTTAGTAGAGACGAGATTTTACCATGTTGACCAGGCTGATCTCGAACTCCCGACCTCAGGTGATCCACCTGCCTCGGCCTCCCAAAGTGCTGGGATTACAGGCGTGAGCCACCATGCCTGGCCTGTAAGTTTTCATCTATTCCTAGATCATATGCCCTAGACCCTTAACCACAACTAGCCATCTTTCAAGTCCATGCCAGTAATTGTTCCTTCTTTGGTAAAAGCCTTCCCTGATTCCTGTTGGCAGAGTCTTGCTCTGTCCTTTGTCCTCTTACCCCACATTGCTCTTAACTCTGCAAAATACTTAACTCTGAAAATGTGTTTTATTTAATTAATTAATTAATTTTTGAGACAGGGTTTTGATCTTGTTTCCCAGGCTGAGTGCAGTGGTGCAATCTCGGCTCACTACAACCTCCACCTCCAGGGTTCAAGCAATTCTCCTGCCTCAGCCTCCTGAGTAGCTGGGATTATAGGCGCACCATCACACCTGGCTAATTTTTTGTATTTTTAGTAGAGATGGGGTTTTGCCATATTGCCCAGGCTGGTCTCGAACTCCTGACCTCAGGTGATCCACCCACTTCAGCCTCCCAAAGTGCTGGGATTACAGAAGTGAGCCACCATGCCCAGCCAAGTGTTTTGTTTTAATTTAATTTTTCTTATTTCTCTTTCTCTCACTGAACTTATTTCTACTATTTCTTATTTCTCTTTCTCTCACTGAAGTTTCTCAAAGGCAAATATCATCTTCATGTGACCCAATGTTTACCTAGGTACTTGGCACAAATTGGGTAAGAAATGTTTGCTAAATGAACTAATACGCATTAAGGCTTTAAAAAAATTTTTTTTTGGTGCAGTCTTGCTCTTGTTGCCCAGGCTAGAGTGCAATGGCACAATCTCAGCTCACTGCAACCTCCACCCCCTGAGTTCAAGCAATTCTCCTGCCTCAGCCTCCCAAGTAGCTGGGATTACAGATGCGTACCACCATGCCCGGCTAATTTTTTGTTTTTTTAGTAGAGACAGTGTTTTGCCATGTTGGCCAGGCTGGTCTGAAACTCCTGACCTCATGATCCGCCTGCCTCAGTTTCCCAAAGTGCTAGGATTATAGGCATGGGCCTGTAAGAGGGGAGAATATTCAAGGCAAGATCAGAGAGGAAGACTTGATCATATAGGTACTCATAGGCCACAAGAAGGTGTTTATATTTCTAAGAGCAGTGGGATACCATTGAAGGGTTTTACACAAGGAAATGGCATCTGTTATATAATTTTAAAAGAGGATCTGGCTGCTGACTAGAAAATGAACAATAGGAGAGATTAAGATAGAAGCAGGGAAACCAGTTAGGAAGCCAAAGGAAAAATCTAAGCAAGATTGCTTGGGCTAAAGCAGTGGAAATAGAAATGGAGAAGAGGGCCAGGCATGGTGGCTCATGCCTGTAATCCCAGCACCTTGGGAGGCAAAGGTGGGCAGATCACCTGAGGTCAGAAGTTCGAAACCAGCCTGGCCAACATGGTGAAACTCCATCTCTACTAAAAGTATAAAAATTAGCCAGGCACAATGGTGGGCACCTGTAATCCCAGCTACTTGGGAGGCTGAGGAAGGAGAATTGCTTGAACCCAGAAAATGGAGTTTACAGTGAGCCGAGATCGAGCCACTATACTCCAACGTGGGCGACAGAGTGAAACTCTGTCTTGAAAAAATAAAAATAATAAAATAAAATAATAGAGAAAAGTAGTTAATTCAGAGATAATTTATTCCAGAAAGAATTTAGTAGAATTTACTGACTTGGATATGGGAGATGAGCAAAAGAGGAAGCAAGGAAGATGCCTGAGTTTTCTTCTTGAACAGCTGAGTGAGATGATTCTATCCTTTATCAAGACTGAGAAGACTGTTTTGAGGGAAAATATTATTTTGGACATATTAGGTTTTAGATGTTTGTTAGAAATCTAGGTGGATGGCCAGGCATGGTGGCTTATGCCTGTAATACAGCCCTTTGGGAGGCTGAGGTGGGTGGATCACCTGAGGTTAGGAGTTCCATACCAGCCTCGCCAACATGGTGAAACCCTATCTCTACTAAAAATACAAAAATTAGCTGGGCGTGTAGCACATGCCTGTAGTCCCAGCTATTCAGGAGGCTGAGGGAGGAGAATCAGTTGAACCCAGGTGTCAGAGGTTGCAGTGAGCCAAGGTCACACCATTGTACTCCAGCCTGGGCAACAGAGTGAGGCTGCATCTCAAAAAAAGAAAAAAAAAAAAAAAAAAAGAAATCCAGGTGGAGAAGTCATGAGGGAAGATAAATTTACCTTTACGTTTCTGGAGCCCATGGCATAGTTCAAGACTGGATATGGTCAAGATATAAGTGTAGAATTCATTAGGATATAGACATTATTTAAATCACTGGGACTAGATGAAATCACCCAGAGAGTCCCTTCAATATTTAGCAATTAAGTGGAGGATAAGAAGTTAACCAAGAGCAGCAATCAGAGTAAAAACAAAGAAAGTGTGGTGTCACAGAATCCAAGAAAGGCAAATGTTTCAAAAAGGAAAATATAGCTGGGTTAAATACTGTTGAGAGATGAAGTAACAGGAGGACAAAGCAAGGTTGACTGGATCTGGCACCATGAGAATTGTTGGTGCCTCTCACAAGAACATGTTGATTAGAGTCTTGAGAAAGAAAACTATAATGGAATGCATTGATGAGTGTTTATTTACACTCAGTCTGTTTCTTCACTTCCCAAGCCTCTCTACAACCCTCTACAGTCTGGCTTCAGACTGTCTCACTGAAACCCTTTGCTAAGGACGTAAAAAACATCCTTGTTATCAAATCCAATGGATTCCTTTTGTTATTATCATATTTACCCTCTCAGCAGCATCTTAGGTCCACTCTCTCCTCTTTGAAACATTTTCTTTGACTACCATAGCCAATTTTTGACTCCTCTTTCCCTTTTGGATTCCTCTTTCCCTTTTGGATTCCTCTTCCTCTGTCCATCTCTTAAAGTTGTATTTCTCAGAATTCTATCCTGGATACTTTCCCTACTTTCTGTCTTTCTTTTTTTTTTTGAAATGGAGTCATGCTCTGTCACTCTCGATATATACCATATATTATTATTATTATTATTTATTTTTTTTTTTGAGATGGAGTTTCTCTCTTGTTACCCAGGCTGGAGTGCAGTGGCACGATCTCAGCTCACTGAAACCTCTGTCTCCCAGGTTCAAGTGATTCTTCTGCCTCAGCCTCCCTAGTTGCTGAGATTACAGGCATGTACCACCATGCCCAGCTAATTTTGTATTTTTAGTAGAGATGGGGCTTCTCCATTTTGGTCAGGCTGGTCTCGAACTCTCAGCTTCAGATAAGTTACCCGCCTCGGCCTCCCAAAGTGCTGGGATTACAGGCATGAGCCACTGTGCCCGGCTGTATTCAATATAATTTTGCTGAATGAATGAGCTGTCTCCCAAACTTCAGAGGCATATATCCATTTGTCAACTAGATATCTCCACTAACTCAACATTTCCCAAACTGAACTCATTATTCTAGACACCCTTCCACCCTATCATCTCCCCTTCCACACATACACACAGGAAAATGGAGTACTCTTCCTGTTTCTATCCTGATTAATGATGACCACCATCCACCAAAAATCTAGAAGTCATTTTTTATTTCATCTTCTATTCACATATCCCATCCATTATCAAATCATGTTCTGTCACTGTAAAACATATTGAATCTATTCACTTTATCTCCAACCTCCTAGTTCAGGTCACCATAGTTTCCCATCTAGATCACTATGGAACTTTCTAACATATTTGGCCTCCAGTATTTCCTTTTCCTATCAGTTCTACATATTGAAGCCAGAAGAATCATGCTTAATATAACTATGGTCAGGCATGGTGGCATCCTAGCACCTCAGGAAGCTGGGATGGGAGGATCGCTTGAGCCTAGGAGGTCTGGGCTATAGTATGCTATGCTGATAGGGTGTCTGCATTAAGTTCAGCATCAATTTGGGGACTTCTTGGTAGTGGGGACCACCAGGTTGCCTAAGGTGGAGTGAACTGGCCCAGGTTGGAAATGTGCTGATCGATAGTGGGATCATGCCTGTGAATAGTCACTGCAGCCGAGCCTGGGCAACAGTGAAACTTCATCTCTACAAAAAAATTATATATATATTTATGTATAATCATGTTATTTTCCTGTTTAAAACCATTCAATACAACTTTTGCTCTGAGGATAAAGTTCAACCCCCTAACATGGCCTATAAGGCCAGATGATGCTTTGCTTTCTGCTTATCTCTTTAGTCTCATCCCTTATCCTCACTCCCTTCCCCCAATTATAAAACAGACAGACTGAATCTATTTTTATTATTTAAATAAATAATTTTATCTGTTGCCTCTGGGCCTTTGTACATGCTGTTTTATTTGTCTGGAACAGTCTTGCCCTCAAACATATACATGGATAAATACACACAGCATATAGCAGTTTTTTGTATTATAGCTTTCTGTTTACTTGTCTGCATCCTCCCATGGGGGCTGGGGCAATATCAGTCTTACTCATCTTATATGTCAGCTCCTAACATAGTACCAGGAACACAGAAGGATTCAATAAATACTTTTTGAAATAATTAATAATCTTCCTTATTGAAGTTTTCCTTTAATGTATATGAAATATGGTAAAGTGATAATACTGGGAAAACTGTTGGTGTAGAAATCTAATGACCAAATCAGCCTGCTAACTTATAACTTTATTTCTTTGAACTTAGTCATACTTCCTCACATGTAATATGAAATAATAATACTCATCCTACTTCTTGTAAAGATCCAATGAGACAATGTTTATGGAAATATTCTAAAAGCTGTAAAGTACTTAAAAAAAAACCAAAAAACAAAAACAGAGACAGTCTTGCTATGTTGCCCAGGCTGCTCTCAAACTCCTGGCCTCAAGCAGTCCTACCACTTTGGCCTCCCAAAGTGCCAGGATTACAGGTGTGAGCCACCACACCCGACCTGAAAACTGTACTTTTATTAGTTTAAAGAACAGGCCAGGCACAGTGGCTCACACCTGTAATTCCAACACTTTAGGAGGCCAAGACTGGTGGATCACGAGGTCAGGAGTTGGAGACCATGCTGGTCAGCATGGTGAAACCCTGTCTCTACTAAAAATACAAAAATTAGCCTGGGATGGTGGTGCACGCCTGTAATCCCAGCTACTTGGGAGGCTAAGGTAGGAGAATCGCTTGACCCTGGGAGGCAGAGGTTGCAGTGAGCCGAGATCTTGCCACTGCACTCCAGCCTGAGCAACAGAGCAAGACTCCATCTCAAAAAATAATAATAATAATGTGGAAAAGTCATGAAAGTTTCAGTAATTATAAACCCACTTTAAAATAGTTAAAGATCATATAAGTAAAAGGAAGTTTATATTTTAAAAAATTGTTTTCAAGTGGGAAGTATAAACACCACATCTACTTTTTTTCAGGTCTACTAGTTTTCATGCAATCACTTTCTTTTTAAATAACAGCTTTATTCAGATGTAATTTACACACCATAAAATTTACTCTTTTAAAGTATACAATTCTGTGGTTTTAAATACATCCACAGAATTGCGCAAACACTACTGCCTAATTTTCTAACATTTTCAAAACCCCAAAAAGCAGCTCTGTATTTATTGGCAGGCACTTCCGAAGCCCTTCCCACTCTCCCTATCCCGGGGTGATAACCAATTTACCTTCTGTCCCTGTGGCTTTTACTGTTCAGGACATTTCATAAATATGGAATTGTAATGTGTGGTCTTCTGTGACTTGCTGCATTCACTAAGTATAATTCTCTCAAGTTTCATCCATGTCGTAGCATCTATTAGGACTTTATTAGTATTTCATTCCATTTTATGGACAAATAGTAATCTATTACATAAATGGATATACATTTTACTTCTCTATTCATTAGTCGATAGACATCATTTGGGTTGTTCCTACTTTGGGGCTTTTTTTTTTAGACAGAGTCTCACTCTGTCACCCAGGCTGGAGTGCAGTGGTTTGATCTTGGCTCACTGCAACCTCCACCTCCCACGTTCAAGTAATTCTCCTGCCTCCGACTCCTGAGTAGCTGGGATTACAGGTGTCCACCACCGCACCCAGCTAATTTTTGTATTTTTAGTAGAGACGGGGTTTCGCCATGTTGGCCAGGCTAGTTTCGAACTCCTGACCTCAGGTGATCTGCCCACCTTGCCTCCCAAAGTGCTGGGATTACAGGTGTGAGCCACTGCACTGGGCCAGACTTTGGGGCTATTATAAGTAATATTGCTATGGAACATTTATGTACAAGTTTTCACATGGACATATATTTTGATTTCTCTTGGGTATATACCAATGAGTAGAATTTCTGGGTCAAATGGTAACTATATTTAATTTTTTTAGGAACTACCGGACTGTTTTCCCAAGTGGCTCTACCATTTTACCTCCTTGGCAGCTGTTTTAGTCTGTCTGGGCTGCTGTAATAAAATACCTTAGACTGGGCAATTTCTAAATAACAGAAATTTAGTTCTCACAGTTCTGGAGGCTGGGAAGTTCAACATCAAGGGGACCAGCAGATTCAGTGTCTGGTGAGGGCTTACTCTCTGCTTCCAAGATAACGCCTTCTTGCTGCATCCTCATATGGCAAAAGGGGCAAACAGGCTTCTTCAAGCCTCTTTCTATGTATTTTTTTGAGACAGGGTCTCACTTTGTTCCAAAGGCTGGAGTGCAGTGGTATGGTCATGGCCAGTGATGCAATCATGGCTCACTGCAGCCTTGCCCTCTTGAGCTCAGGCGATCCTCTCACCTCACCCTCCCAGGTAGCTAGGACTACAGGCACACGTCACCACACCTGGCTAATATTTTTTTAAATTTGTACCGTGTTTCACCATGTTGCCCAGCTGGTCTTGAACTCTTGGGCTCAAGCAATCTGCCTGCCTCAGCCTCCCAAAGTGCTGCAATTACAGGTGTGCCCACCGTGCCCAACTCTGAGCCTTTTTTTATAGGGGCACTAATCCTATTCACAAGAGCAAAGCCTTCATGACATAATCATCTCCTAAACTCTCCATCTCTTAATACTATTGCATTGGGAGTTGAGTCTCAACAAATGAATTTTTGTGGGACACAAACATTCAGACCACAGCAGGCCAGTAAGTATTTTAAGCTTTGCAGGCCATACAATTTCTGATGCAGCTACTCAGCTCTGCTGATGTAGCATGGAAACAGCCATAGAAAGCATGTAAGCAAATGTGTATTAATTATGTTCCAATAAAACTTACTTACAAAAATAGACCGCCAGCTAGTCATGGTAAGCTGTTTGCTGACCCTTGGTCTATTTTATGGTTTTAAAAAGATTTTTGAAGTCACATGATTTTACTAACATATACATAACATAATTTCTACATTTACTATTGGAATAAAATCAGGTCAAGATTTGATCTCATCAACAGACCAGAGCTTGCTTCTCCATCCCTCATTTGAATTAAAAATTTGGACAACTGAGGTACTCAATGGACCAGGCGCAATGGCTCACACCTGTAATCCCAGCACTTAGGAAGGCCAAGGTGAGAAGATTACTTGATGCCAGGAGTTTGAGACTAGCTTGGGCAACATAGTGAAACTTCATCTCTACAAATTTAAAAATTAGCTGGGCTTGGTGGTGCACACCTGTAGTCCCAGCTTCTCAGGAGGCTGAGGTGAGAGGATTGCTTGACCCCGAGAGGCTGAGGCTACAGTGAGCCATGATTGCACAAGGGTACTCCAGCTTGGGTAAAAAAAGAAAAATTAGAGATACTCAATGGTGCTTTTGAAGAAAAGTTTTATTTAGTTTGAGATTATTTTACCTAAAAAGGAAAAGCTAGTCTGTCAGTATTTAGGACTTCCAAAACAGTGTATTGAATTCTTCTTAGGCCAGTGTGAGGTAGTATTCCTTTGATCATACAAACTGTGCAACCCAAAACATAACCCTCCACCTGGTGGGCTGCTGTAGCTGTCATTCAGAGTGTGTACTTCAGACATCTTATTAACAATTCTCCAATTGCTTTTGTTAAGAAAGCATCCTTGGGGTTCTTTTTTTGCTCAAATCTGTTCCCTCCGACCCATCACAATAATCTATTTCAATTACAAATCTGAACAAGTAACTGCCTTTTCAAAATCCTTTGGTGGCTTCCTATTACCTAAGTTTCAGGCTCCTCAGAGTGACACAGAGTTACCTTAATGATCTGGTTCCTCTTAACCTCTCCAATTACTTTTTCTTTTCTTTTTTTTTTTTTTTTTTTTTGAGATGGAGTCTTGCTCTGTCACCAGGCTGGAGCGCAGTGGCGTGACCTTGGCTCACTGCAACCTCGGCCACCAGGGTTCAAGCCATTCTCCTGCCCCAGCCTCCCAAGTAGCTGGGACTACAGGTGCGAAACACCACAGCCAGCTAATTTTGCATGGTGAGACGCGGTTTCACCATGTTGGCCAGAATGGTCTCCATCACTGCGCCTGGCCAACCGCTTCAATATCAATCACAACTACCACCTCATATCTCATGTGCAAACACAAGTTATTATATAAGGTTATTATTACCTATTAGGCAGATTTAGTTCTTTGCAGTTCTTTAACAGACCATATACTTTCATACCTTTATACCAGACATGCCTGACTTCTACACTTTAAAGACTGAATTAGGCTGGGTGTGGTGGCTCACGCTTATAATCCCAGCACTTTGGGAGGCTGAGGCGAGTGGATCACCTGAAGTCAGGGGTTCAAGACCAGCCTGGCCAATATGGTGAACGCTGACTCTACTAAAAACACAAAAATTAGCCAGGTGTGCTGGTGGGGGGTCTGTAATCCCAGCTACTCTGGAGGCTGAAGCAGTAGAAAAAAAGCTTGAACCTGGGAGGCGGAGGTTGCAATGAGCCAAGATTGTGCCACTGCACTCCAGCCTGAGTGACAGAGTGAGACTCCATCTCAAAAATAAATAAATAAATAAATAAATAAATAAATAAATGTATGTGCATCATAGGAACAGCCAAATGGAAAAGATGCAAAGTATGTGAGGAGGTGCAGAGCTTCCATACCCTCTCCAGATGCACTACCCTCCCAGCATCTTCAAGTGTTCACCAACCTGGTAACTCTCTGAACCCTCTTGTTCAGGAGTTCTTGTGAAGGTTCCATTACATAGACATGATTGATTAAAGAATTGGTCATTGGCAATTGAACTCAGTCTCTAGCCCTTTTCCCTTTCTGGTTGTCTAGGGTGGGGGTGGAGTAGGAAGAAGAGTTGGGACCTCAGCCCTCTAATCAGTGTTTGGTTCCTCTGGCAACAAGCCCCCATTTTGATGCTATCTAGGAGCCCACCAAGAGTCACTTCATTAACACAAACTCAGGTGTCATTGAAAGGGGCTTGAAAAGATGCTCCTATCACTCAGGAAACGTCAAGGGTTTTGGTAGCTGTGAGAAACCAGGGACAAAGACCATGTATATATTTCTTATACAATACCCTGTTCAAAGGATCCTCCTCAAAATCAGCTCGTTTAAAAAAATAGTTTATTATGATTTTATCACATATAATTTCAAATGCCTAAAAGAGAATAGTATAATGATATGTATAATATAATTAATTTCTGAACTATATCAGGTTCGTTGCCCAGTGAACAGCAAGTTAGTACACCAAGACACTGGGTTGCAGCAGAGAAAGAGGCTTAATCATAAGACAGACGAACATTTGCCTCTAGGAGGAATTTGAGGCTAGAGGTTTTAAAGGGGTTGGATAAGTAGTAAGCCAAGGTGTGGGGGTCATTGATTGGTTAAAGAATGCAGGGTGAAGTCATGGGAAGGAGAGATGACGAAACTGCATTCTCATACTGATTTGATTCCTCTATGGGGGTCTTCAGACTGGCTGGTGTCAGCTGTTCCACTGGAATTCAGGATCTGAAAAATAGCTTAAGCAACTTTTAAGCAAAAGCCTTATGATTCTAACTTCAGATTCTATTTATGAGAACAATGAGGATGCAAATGGTCAGCATCTAGTGTGATGTGACTTTTGCACCTAAAAGGAAGTGGGCCAAAGTGCAGCCTGATTAATACTTAATTGTAACTATATTTCTGCCCAGAACCAGGCATGTAATTCTTGTTAAACCCTATGAGGACCGTTTCATTTCCATTCATTCGTCATTCCACTTCAACAATTATCAGCGATTGGCTAATTTTCCTCCATTTGTACCTCCTGCCACCCCAACCCACATTATTTTAAAGCCAAAACCAGATATTATATCATTTCAATCTGTAAATATTTCAGTGTGTATCTCTAAAATATACAAATTTTTTTCTTAAATATAACCACATCATGCTAAAATAATGATTCCATAATATTGTCAAATAATCATTCTGCATTCACATTTCTCCAGTTGTCTCAGTTTTAAAATGTTCCCACATTTTGAATTGAGGAAAGATATATATTTCAGTTGGTTATTATGTCTCTTAAATTTCTTTTACACTATAAATTTTCTCTCATTTCTTTTTAAATTATTTTTGAAGAAAACAGTCTTTTGTCCTACAGAGTTGTCCACAGTGTGGATTTTGTTTATTGTATCCATGGAGTTATTTCCTATGTTCCTCTGTCCTCTATTTCCTGTAAATAGATAGGTAGGTTTAGGCTTAATCACCATCATTGGTTTGCGGGGGTGGGGAAGGTGAGGCAAGACCACTTTATTCCAGTGTTGTATTCCATCAAGAGGTACTTAAAGTCTTACGTCTCTTATTTTCTATGAGGGTAGCCACTGATGAACTTTGCAGAGATCCATTAGTTCATTAGAAGTTATAAAATTCCGATTTTGAGGCCAGATGAGATGGCTCACGTCTGTAATCCCAGCACTTTGAGAGGCCAAGGTGGGCGAATCATGAGGTCAGGAGTTCGAGACCAGCCTGGCCAGCATGGTGAAACCCTGTCTTTACTAAAAAAATACAAAAAATTACCTGGGCTTGGTGTCGCGCTCCTGTAATCCCAGCTACTCCGGAGGTAGGAGAATTGCTTGAATCCGGGTGGCAGAGGTTGTAGTCAGCAGAGATCGTGCCACTGCACTCCAACCTGGGAGACAGAGTGAGACTCTGCCTCAAAAAAAAAAAAAAAAAAAAAAAAATTCCGATTTCATTTCCTTTCTCATTTCTTTAGTTGGAGTACTTCTAAAGAGAATTTTTTTTTTTATCAAGCAAATGACTATCCAGACATATAGTTCAAAAATACTAAGACTTGCTTGTAGATACTGTGGAATGAGGGAGTTTCACAAAAGATAGATAAGGCAAAGTAATAAGTTTTGAAGTCAAAGAGAGATTATGAGTTTACCAGTACCTTTAAAGTGAATTTCTAAAACTTATTTGTCTTATTTACAAATGTTCAAAACTTAAATTGCATGCAAAAATAAATTTTCAAATAAATAAAAATGCTGACATTTAAAAATAAGAGTTAGGGCACAGTGGCTAATACCTGTAATCCCAACATTTTGGGAGGCCAAAGTAGGAGGACTGCTAGAACCCAGGAGTTTGAGATCAGCCTGGGCAACATAGTGAGACTCTTTCTCTTAAAAAATAAAAAATAAAAATTAACGGGGTGGGCTGGGCACAGTGGCTCACACCTGCAATCCCAGCACTTTGGGAGGCTGAGGTGGGTGGATCACCTGAGGTCAGGAGTTCCAGACAAGCCTGGCCAACATGGTGAAACCCCATCTCTATTAAAAATACTAAAATTAGTTGGGTGTGGTGTCAGGCGCTTGTAGTCCCAGCTACTCTGGAGGCTGAGGCAGGAGAATCACTTGAACCCAGGAGACGAAGGTTGTAGTTAGCCGAGATTGCACCATTGTATTGTAGCCTGAGTGACAAGGACAAAACTTCTTCTCAAAAAAAAAAAAAAAAAAAAAAAAAAAAAAAGCAGAGTATGGTGACATGCACCTGTTGTCTTAGCTACTTGGGAGGCTGAGATAGAAGGATCACTTGAGAACAGGAGGTTGAGCCTACAGTAAACTATGAACATGTCCTTGCACTCCAGTCTGGGTGACACTGCAAGACTCTATCTAAAAAAAAAAAAAAAAAAAAGAACTAAGACTAGGCATAGTGGCTCACTCCTACAATCCCAGCACTTGCAGGATGACATGAGGCTAGAAGTTTGAGACCAGTTTGGGCAATGTAGCAGAACCCCATCTCTATCAAAATAAAAATAAGAATTGGGAAGGTCATTCTTTAGTACACAAATGATAAACTAATATTCATTTCTAATGCATATATTACTTTTTGTATGTGTGTATTTTTGGTAGAGATGGCATTTTGCCATGTTGCCCAGGCTGCTCTCAAACTCCTGAGTTCAAGTGATCTGCCCACCTGGGCCTCCCGAAGTGCTAAGATTACAGGCGTGAGCCACTGCATCTGGCCTACTTGTATAAACAACAAAAATGTTTCTTTTATTATAACCCACATTGGACCAAAATATCTTGTCTTATCGTAGTAAACCTAAGCTCCCCCTTTGCTTCCATTACCGTGCCTCTCTCAGTGTCTTTCAGTTATTTCTCCTTTATTCTTTTCAACCTTTTGTTGGACCTAATTCAGAACTGAAGTTTTAAAATACTCTCTGAAGCATATAAAATAAAAATTATGTTTTGTATGTAAAATAAAGTTTATACAAGGCCATTGGTTTGGATTGAGTTTCTGCACTAGGTCCAACAGACCAAACCAAAATGTCCTTACTCATGCTGACAGTTTATTTGATCTTCCAAGAAATCAGGAGAGAGAGAGAGGTAATAGCCAAATCTCCAAACAGGCCAGTTTTAGCCAGCATAATAAAGAAGTCACCTCTGCTTTAACTTTTTACAAGGAAAGTAACTATGAACCAACCCATGTACTTTTTGTTCTGTTTCTGTTTTCTTTAGCCCTTTTCTGCCTAAAAAGCCAACTCCTCTGCTCGGTTCATCAGAACACTCATTCTGTTTTTTAGAAAAATTTTAGAAAAATGTGTTGCTCAAGTCTAGAATTGCAAATCAAAGCCAGTTAAGATCTTTAAACTAAATTTGTTGTAATTTTGTATTTTGACACGCTATCAATAGTAAAATGGTAGGAATCAGAGCAAAAAGACCATAATATCCTTACTTGGCCCTAGTAAGGAATCAGAGTCTAGAAGTGGGTAGTTTCATACTAATAAAATGTTGGTATCAATGTTTCAATAAAGCAAATAATATTTAACACTTGCATTATCCAGACAATGTTAAGTGTTATCATCAATAGAACTACTTTTATTATTATCAGCTCTGTGTTACTGTATTAACAAAATAATCACACCTTTAAGAAAAAGTAAGTGATTGGGAGGCCAAGGCAGGAGGATTGTTTGAGACCAGGAGTTCAAGACCAGCCTGGGCAACATAGCAATATATTATTTCTAAAAAAATTTTTTAAATTAAGAAAAAAAAAGCAAGTGAGCAAGCAAAAGTTAATCTTCTTTGGAGAAAGGAAAGAGGCCAACCTTTTCATGAAGCCAAGGGATTTGAAGGATTACTAACTATTGCTAATTTTTTAAAGTAATGTACTGAGTTTTTAAGTACATTACTGAGTTAGATTTTAGCTTCTTCTTCGGTGAATGTATTTGAAATAGGCTAAACATTTGTACCCTGGCATCAGGCAAAATCACTTGTTCTTCTCCTCTAATACTCCTTGCCGGTTGTTTTCTGGACTGGCCTTTCTTCTTCTTGGAATGATCAGTTTTTGGGGAGAAGTAGACAAAGTAGGTCTGCTTAGGCCTGGCAAAAGACCTTCCCATAGTCCAGTCTGGCACCCTGGAGTTCCACAGTGGGGTCTGTTTGTGCACTTATGACCCATGGTAATCTCAAGGGAAGGACTAACTAATCTAGGGCAGGATTTGGCTTTTCTTGATGCTAGCCAGATATTAAATTAATTTTGCTTCCAACTAACCCCAAGGGTAGGATTAAGATATTTGGGATACTAACACTGTGACTTGGCTGTCTGTTATATAGATTCATCCCTACCCCTGACATTTTAGGTAATTCCCAGGATTCAGAGTGACTTTTATTCTGCTTCTCCACAGATTTTTTTTTTTTTTTTTTTTTTTTTTTTTGAGATGGAGTCTCACTCTGTTGTCCAGGCTGGAGTGCGGTGGTGCAATCTTGGCTCACTGCAATCTCCACCTAATGGGTTCAGGTGATTCTCCTGCCTCAGCATCTCCATTAGCTGAGATTACAGGTGTGTGCCACCATGCCTGGCTAATTTTTTCATTTTTAGTAGAGACAGGGTTTCACCATGTTGGTCAGGCTGGTCTTGAACTCCTGACCTCAAGTTATCTGAGGTCACTTGAGATCACTCAAAGTGCTGGGATTACAGGCATGAGCCACCATGCCTGGCCTCCACTATTCAAATTTTCTAAAATAATTTTTTAAAGATGGGGTTTTGCTCTGTTGCCCAGGCTGCAGTGCAGAGACATGATCATGGCTCCCTGCAGCCTCGAACTCCTGGGGTCAAGCGACCCACCCACTTCAGCCTCTCAAGTAGTTGAGGTTACAGGCGTGTGCTATCATGCCTGGCTAAGTTTTAAAAAATATTTTTTGTAGAGACAGAGTCTTGCTATGTTGCTTAGGCTGGTCTCAAATTCCTGGCCTCAAGCAATCCTGCCTCAGCCTTGGCCTCCCGAATTTCCGAAACATTCTTCTTTCATAGCTTAAAATAAGCATTTTACTTTTATTAAAAATGAGGGTTTATTTTTGTTGTTTTTGAAAAATAGACTAGAATAAATTCTTATCTATCTAGAACAATTTAGTTTACCTTTAGTAGAAAGGAAACTCTTAAGTACAATTCTTCAGTAAGGTGGCAAGAGCAATTTGAAAATTAGGTGAGAACAAAAAGTTTATGAGAAGAGTACCAAGATCTAGAGAAGGACCCTAGACAAAAGAGGGTTTATAGTCTGAACAGGGAGGAAGCAGATGAGACATGAATACTGCTGTGTACTCAAAAGTAGAGCCTGACAAAGCTAAAACACTTTCTAAATATTAACTTTTGATCCGATTCAGCAATCCTATGATAGACACATTAGCATAGCAAATGGTAAAGTAAGGCAAACGATAAAATTATGTGTGCATGCCTAGAAACAAAATTCAAGCATAGGTAATCTCCTTCTGTGCCTCTCCACCCTTTCCTGTAGCAGCATAAGCAGCTTGCAGGTGACTCGGTGTACGTGTCTTTAGGGAAAGTAAATTGGTCACGAAAGCTCTGTAATAGCTATAAATGTGGAAGCTGATCCAAACTAATAGTGGACAAGTTAGAATCAATTCTAAGCTTGAAAAACAGTTTTAAAAAATCTCTCTTACTGCACAGGATAAAAAATCATATTTTTAAAGGGTCATTTCTACTATGGTAGAATATTCCCATTAAGATAGTAGAAGGGGATGTGCACGGTGGGTCATGCCTGTAATCCCAGCACTTGGGGAGGCTGAGGCAGGTGGATCACCTGAGGTAGGGAGTTAGAGACCAGTCTGATCAACATGGAGAAACCCTGTATCTACTAAAAATACAAAATTAGCCAGGCAGGGTGGCACAAGCCTGTAATCCCAGCTACTCGGGAGGCCGAGGCGGGAGAATAGCTTGAACCAGGAGGCAGAGGTTTCAGTGAGCCAAGATCGTGCCATTGCACTCCAGCCTGGGCAACCAGAGTGAAACGCCATCTCAAAAAATAAAAAAAAAAAAAAAAAAAAGAAAGAAAAGAAAAAAAAAGATAATAGAAGCCAGTGCCTTGGAATTGAGTGCTGAGCTCTAGTTCTGGGAAGTTGTGAATTAGGCCAGATGTTCTAGAAGAAAATGAGCAGTATAATAAAGTGTGATTTGATGGCTTTCCCTTTGTTGCCAAAAGTGAAGGGAAAGGAGTTATAGGAGAGTATGTTAAAGGCTTGTTTTTCCCTAGTAGGTGTGGAGTTTCCAGAAGAAACAAACAGATCTCCTCCTCGCCTTTTATAAGCATAGAATTACAAAGTTAGAAACAGCCATGCAGGACGCACAACAAATGCTGGTCAGCCAGGACAAGTAAGTAACAAGTCAAATCCCTAGAGAGCTTTTTTTCTTGTTTTGTCTTTCTAAGAAGTGACAGTCCTTATTTCCTTGTGTTTGCAAAGCCTGGAAATTGCTCCATATGTATTTGTTTGTTTGGGAAAATCAGGTACAGAGTTTTTGATCCCCTGAATCTCCATTTTTTTTCTTTCTGCCCTCCAGAGGCCCTCCTCACTTTATAGTTTTCCTCTTCTATTTCCCAGTATCAGAAACTGCTTCCCAGCCCAGGTGCAGGGGCTCACACTTATAATCCTAGAACTTTGGATGGCCAAAGCAGAAGGATCACTTGAGTCCAGGAGAAGACCAGCTTGGGCAACATAGCGAGACTCTGCTTCTAAAAAAAAATGGTTTTTAAATAAAAAATTAGCCAGACATGGTGGTTCCCACCTGTAGTCCCAGCTACTTGGGAGGCTGAGGCTGGAGGATCCTTTGAGCCCAGGAGTCTGAGTTACAGTGAGTTATGATTACACCATTACAGTCCTGCCTGGGTGAAAAAGTGAGACAATGTCTCAAAAAAACAAAATAAAACCCTCCACTTCTTTTTGAAAAATCAGATATAGCTGATCCACACTGATAACACTCATTGTAGTGTCAACCTCCTGGGCTCAAGTGATCCTCCCACCTCAGCCTCCCAAGTAGCTGGGACTACAAGTGCATTCCACTATGCCTGGCTAATTTTTTTTTTTTTTTTTGGTAGAGACTGAGTCTCTCCACATTGCCTGGGCTGGTCTGGATTTTTTTTTCTTCTTTTTAAATTTATTATTATTGTTATTTTTTTTTTTATGAATTGCTTCAAGCATTTGCATGTTAACTGTCTTTGGGGGCCATTCTAATCTTCTCTGTATTGTTCCAATTTGGGTATATGTGCTGCCAGAGCAATCAAAAGATGGAATCCTTGATAAAAGCTTTTAGACATTAGCAGGCCAGGGATGTGTGTGTGTGTGGAGAGAGGAAATGGATTCTTTTTGCAAATTCCCCTGAAATCATACCAAGTAATCTCTTATTTTGTCCACCTGATTGTTCTCATTATCAAAATCAGGCCATTGTCTCCTTCAATCACAAAATCTCTGATAGAAATAGGTTGTATAGCTGCAAGCATTTCTCAATAAGCATTAAATAGATGTTAATAGTTATAATAAGAAAAAATCAGGTTTTTAATCCCTGATATGCTGGAGCTGATTGTTTTCATCTTTTGCCTAGAGAATTGTCAGTTTTAAGGAAGGAGAATGGAGAACTGAAGAAACTTCTAGCCATTCTAAAGGTAAATGAAATAGATTTTCCTTATTATTTTTTCTCCTACTTTTCTCATCTATCTAGCTGACTGTATAGAATAGTGTTTCCTAACATTTTTCTCATCATGGAACACACAGAAATTGATATTTGTACAATAAGCACACTATAGTAAATGGATGAGGTCTCAGCAGACCTTGGAGGACTGAAAGGATCAATATATAGCACACTCGTAATCCATTCACAACATACCAGTTAGAAAGCTGTCTTATAGAGGAGACATCTGCTGCAACTCAAAAATTTCTCTTTAATAAACTCAAGACACCTCAGGACCCTTCCTCTGCATCACACACTACTTCCTAAATAATTTTTCTTCCTAAGAATGTTCTGTGTATTTGTATAATTTTCCTGTTGATCCCACTCCTATAATTATTCAAGCACATTGTAGTATGTTATTTCCCTTTCTCTCCCCAGAGACTCCATATTTCCCCACATGTTAGTCTGTGGGATTCCCTATGTGTACTTATGATGAACTAAAATATTATCCCCTCAAAGCTAATGATATCCTGAGGAAATACTGTGGCTACTTTCCCCCCTACTGGGAATCTTAGCAACCCTGACTAAGGGGCATTGAGCTTTGTTATCTAACAATTAAGACTAAAGGTCTGTTGATTAGGATCCTCAGTTGCAGCTTTTTTCACTCCTGTTTTTATTTTTTTTTAACCTATAGGAATCTCCGAGTTGGTACCAAGGAAGCAGGTCAGTTTTATCAGCTTCTGTACTAGCCCAGTCCCCTGAAAATGCCTATTCTTTCTTGACTCCTGGCTGTGTGAACTCTGAGAGAAAGAAAATCGTTAATGAATTTAGCTTTCACTTCTCCGAGAAACAGTTACTCACTGAAAAGTGCCGAAGTAAAATTTTAATTGTAATGCTCACCCTGGACTGTCATCTTACGAAATCCTACTCATCCTTCAAAACTCAACTCAGTCATTTCCTCTGTGAAGATTGCATTAGGTAGAGTTAGATGGTCTATTCATTCATTCAATAAATATTAAATGCCTACAGCTTATCAGGTACTGTGTTAGGGGCTGGATATATTTCACTGGTCCTTTCTAATTAGTGATATGTATGCTCTACCAACTGTTAAAAAAAATGGGTGTGTGTGTGTGTATTTTTTTTTTTTTCTCTTTTTGAGACAGAGTTTTGCTCTTGTTGCCCAGGCTGGAGTGCACTGGCTCAATCTCGGCTCACCCACAACCTCCACCTCCTGGGTTTAAGTGATTCTCTCCTGCCTCAGCCTCCTGAGTAGCTGGAATTACAGACATGTGCCACCACACCCTGTTAATTTTGTGTTTTTTAGTAGAGACAGGATTTCTCCCTGTTGGTCAGGCTGGTCTCGAACTCCCAACCTGAGGTGATCCATCCACCTTGGCCTGCCAAAGTGCTGGAATTAAAAACGTGAGCCACCATGCCCAGCCTAAAAATATTTTTAATATCAGTTCTGCATTGATGGATTAAAAAGACATGGTGCCCTACATTCATAGAAGTTATAGTCTAGCGTTCTTTTGTCCTTCTGTACTTCTGATAAGCCCATTATGACACTTAAACACTGCTCTAATTGTTTTTTTTAATCTCTCCCACTAGCCTGTAAGCTTCTCAGTTATTCTAGTTACCTTTGTAATCTCAGGATCTAGGAAATATGGACACAAATATATGCTTGTTGGATAGCATCCTTCTGGTTATTTTGGGTTTAGTTCTTTTTCTAGTTTCTTAAGGTGGATGAGAGGATGGAGGGATGTATGAATGGATGGACAGCTGTATGGCTGAGAGTACTTGGTAAGGCACTGAGGAGAGAAGAAAGGAGTACTTTACAACTTTTATTATGGGCAACACAGAGGTGGAGAAAGCTCCACTTAGGGAGTTGGAGAGCAACGGGTTTTATATGGAAACGCTGCTTCCATATGTGGCAATGCTACCTATAATACATGAGAGTAAGCAATTTGTGCTCAGAGAGGAAGCTATTATTTCTATAAACAATGATCTGATTGATCCTCTAAAGTGGCACTTAACCTCTGCTTAGGGGGATTTGAGCTGCTTCTCTTTTTTTTCCTTTCAGGTCAACCACACCTCGACCAGTGGGCATTACTTCCCCATCACAGTCAGGTGAAAAACATTTTTTTCCTTAAATATCTGTGTGAGATGAATATCCTTTCCCTATGTAGAAAATGGTCTCCCTTCAAAGATAATAATGTGATCTTCCTAACTTTATGTATAATATGAAAACATCATATAACAGATTACCGCACACAACAAATTGGCCAGGCAAGGCGGGGTGCACCATTGATGGCAACTTTTTATTCTGCACTCTATTCTCTTTCAGTTACCCCACGACCCAGTTCCCAGCATAGCAGTCAAGTGGTCAGGTAAGCCTACACAGCAACATTAAAACTGTTGGCAAGAGTTGGAAGATGAAAGAAATATCTAGATGTGGCTCAGATTGGGACTGACAAAATTTTAGGTGTATGTAGAAGTTTAAAGCTAGGTTTTTTTTTTTTTTTCAAGCCAAACTGTATCCGGCTTTATTAAAGATACTTTCCATAAACAATCATGGTATTTTAGGCAGGACATGGGCAGACAATCGTTAACAGTATACAACTTTCAGACTCCCTTCTTCAGTGGACTACCAAAAATCAGAAAGCCATTAAAAAACCCAATGAAGTCTTCATCTGATGCTCTGAACAGGGAAAGTTTAGAGTGAGGGTTGACATTTCACATTTAGCCTGTTTAACAATTTTTCACAAGCCGACCCTGCTTTCAGGAAGTGAAATGAGAATGGCAGAATTTTGCCAGGGGCAGTGGCCCACACCTGTAATCCCCACACTTTGGGAGGCTGAGGCAGGTGGATCACCTGAGGTCAGGAGTTCGAGACCAGTCTGGCCAACATGGTGAAACCTTGTCTCTACTAAAAATACAAAAAAAGTAGCTGGGCATGGTGGCATGTGCCTGTAATCCTAGCTACTCGGGAGGCTGAGGCAGGGGAATCACTTGAACCCGGGAGGCAGAGGTTGCAGTGAGCCAAGATCTCACCACTGCACTCTAGCCTGGGCAACAGAGTGAGACTCTGTCTCAGAAAAAAAGAAAGAAAGAAAATGGCAGAATTTATCTGAAGATCCACAATCTGGAAAGGGAACCACTGCTCTCTTTGCAGGTGTCATGTTAGTAGCATCACTGGTAAGTCCAGATGGCCTGACACACTGGTAACCAATGACTGGGAGTCAGGTCCCAATAGATGTCTGGGCTTAAAGGAGTTAAGTCTATGCTGAAAGATGGAAAGGGAGAAGAGGACATACAAACAAATTTGTTTTTTCATACCACAAGGCTTTTGTGCCAAGGTGGCCATGTGTGTCAAAGTCAGGGAATCCCTCCTCCTGGGAGCCAAGGAAGTCTCTCAAAACTAGAAGAGAAAGTTGTTTTCCCCACATCGATCTAGCTTTGAAGACATTTTATTAGTGACATATGCCCCTTTCCCAAAAAACAACAGTGAAGTGTTATGTGTACTAACAACATATAAAGCTAGGTTTTTTGAGGCTTGCTGCACAGTGGCTTACGCCTGTGCAGCATTTTGATGTAATCCCAGCATTTTGAGAGGCTAAGGTGAGCGGATCACTTGAGGTCAGGAGTTCAATACCAGCCTGACCAACATGGTGAAACCCTGTCTCTACTAAAAATACAAAATTTAGGTGGGTGTGGTGGCGCATACCTGTAGTCCTACCTACTAGGGAGGCTGAGGCATGAGAATCGCATGAACCCAGGAGGCGGAGGTTGCAGTGAGCTGAGCTTGTGCCATTGTGCTCCAGCCTGGGCAACAGAGTGAGACTCTGTCTGAAAAAAAACAAAAACAAAAACAAAACAACAACAACAAATAAAACTAGTTTTTTTTTTCTTTTTTTTTTTTTCTTTTTGTTTCACCGTATACAGTCGATCCTCCTCAGCGGAATCTATTCCTTATAAAGAGGCTGGCTTTGGTAGCTTCGGACAAGTAAGCAATGTTCACCTTCTCTTTCCAGGTTGAAGTTTCTAACACTAAATGAAAGCAAAGGTTTATCGAGAACTTAAATTATATTGGTTTTGGCATAAATTGTCTGATGTCATACTGGATCGTATTTTCTTTTGGCAATGGAGACCTGATGTTAAAAACTGACACAGAATAAATAGGAGTGGAAATAGTAGGAGTGTCTCAGGACTGAAATAACAGTGTCCATGGTGTTCATTTGGAAAGAGTAAAGTACGGCTCTTTCTTAAACTAGTTTGCCCACTGTAGTAGAACAATATATGCTTGAATGTGAAGATATAGATAAATACGGAATAGGGAAGCCAGAGAACTGAGATATATTTATTAATTGATGCTTATTATTTGTCTATTAGGGAAGCAGAGGTCTGCAGGAAAGGAGAACTCCAAGAAACCCTTATAATGGTGAGAGGAGGGATAAAGGGTGTCAGAAGTCAACCTACTCTATGCAGAGATCTGCGGATTTCTGGTTTTCTATGTCTAATAGAATGCCATTTTGCTTTTTTTCCAGACAGTGATTCCAGGTATCCATACATATATTACAGGTTTTTCAAATAATGATTTTTTTTTCCTCCAATTAATAAGGGGGAAATAAAGATCTGAGTGATAGAAAGTCATTGAAAACCTCTGGTAGGAGATGGAGGATAACTTTTCAGTAAAATTGACTTGGAATTTTAAAAATTGCCACAAGATGGCAGTATAAGCTAATTGTAAAAAGAAGGTCCACAAGATGCCGACTGTTGGCCTGAAGTGTATCTGGCTTCTTCGCTGTGTTTTAAACATGAAAATATTCCAGTGGAGGAATGTTTTAGGTCTGCTTTCTTAATTTCTTAACTAAAGCCCCTTAAAACTATTATATTGTTACCATTTTCAAGGGCATTAGCCAGTACCTAGAGAATACCTATCAGGGAGGACTGTCACAAGAAAGAATTTGAAATTCCCAAATCTTTTTTTTTTTTTAAATTCTCTAAATAGTCTCCCACCTCAGCCTCCTGAGTAGCTAGAACAAAAGGTATGTGCCACTATGCCTGGCTAGTTTTTAAAATTTTAATTTTAATTTATTTGTAGAGATGAGGTCTCCCTGTGTTGCCCTGACTGGTCTTGAACTCCTGGGCTCAAGCAATCCTCCTGCCTCGGCTCCCAAAGTGCTGGGATTATAGGCATGAGCAACCATGCCTGGTCCCTGTTGTCAAATTGTCTAATTTTCTCTTCAATTATATCAGTTTTTGCTTATGTATTTTAGGACTTTTGTTAGGTGCACATATAAATGTTTCTCTTCTTGATAAATTGACCCCTTTATCATTATTTAATGCCTTTGTCTCTTGTAACAACTTTCTTTTTTTGTCTTTTCTTGAGACAGAGTCTCACTCTGTCATCCTGGCTGAAGTTCAGTGGCAAAAATCTCGGCTCACTGCAACCTCCACCTCCTGGCTTCAAGCAATTCTTGTGCCTCAGACTCTTGAGTAGCTGGGATTACAGGCGTGTGCCACCACGCCTAGCAAATTTTTGTATTTTTAGTATAGAGATGAGGTTTTGCCATGTTGGCCAGGCTGGTCACGAACTCCTGGCTTCAAGTGATCCGCCTGCCTTGGCCTCCCAAAGTGCTGGGATTACAGGCATGAGCCACTGTGCCTGGCCCAACACTTTTGTCTTTTTTTTTTTTTTTTTTGAGATGGAGTCTCACTCTGTAACCCAGGCTGGAGTGCAGTGGTGCAATCTCAGTGCACTGCAATCTCCCCCTCCCTGATCCTTGTTCAATCAATTCTCCTGCCTCAGTCTCACTGTGCCCAGCTACTTTTTGTATTTTTAGCAGAGACAGGGTTTCACCTTGTTGGCCAGGCTGGTCTTGAACTCCTGACCTCATGATCCACCTGCCTCAGCCTCCCAAAGTGCTGGGATTACAGGTGTAAGCCTAGCCAATTTTGTCTTAAAGTCTATTTTGTCTGATATTAGTATAGCCACTCTTGTTCACTGTTTTTTTGCGTGGAATATATTTTTTCATCCTTCTCCTTTAAATCTATATGCATCTTTGAATCCAAAGTGAGTCCCTCGTAGACTATGTATAGTTGGACTTGTTTTTCTTTCATCTTTTTGCCAGTTTCTGCCTTTTAATTCATTTACATTTAACGTAATTACAGATAAGGAAGAAATGCAGAATGCCTTCTGCATTTTGTTATTTGTTTTCTATATGTCATGCTTTTTGGTTAGCCTTTTGTTTGTCCCAGCTAATATTTATCTTCTTAGGCAGCCAAACAAGTGCTTCTAATTGTTTTCAGCAGACGGGAAAAGGTTTTTCTGCACTTGGTAAGCTCTGAGCTCCAAGTCCTGGTGCTGTCAAATAAAGACAAGCTTGAAGGTGAGGTCTTTCAGGGAACTGCTAGATAGGCCAAATAATGACAGTTCTTTGGAAATGAGTCCTTCAAAAAGCTCCAACCCTGTTCCATTCCCTCTAGTGATTGTCAGACTGTTGGTTTTCACCATGAGTGTGCCCTGTTGGTTTTCAAGGCTACCATGGAGCTGAAGGAGAAATGGCAATAGAGCAAATTAAAATGCCACAAACCTTGCTGTTTTTACTAACATTCTGGTATTTTTCTTGAATAAACATTCTCCAGATTACAAGTCCTTTGTCAATTTCCAGATTTCTAAAAAAGTTTATTCTGACCATTATGCCAATTTTCTCATTGTTTTTATGGAGGAGGAAATTTTTGGAGATCTTTGTTCTACCACTTGTAGCTATTTTTTTGTCTTTACCTATTCTTTCTGGTGATTTCCATCTTGGAGGGGAAGCCAAGTCACAGATACATTAGAGCACACGAAGGCAGTGAGGGATCTTGGCCCACAGTCTCATGAAAGGGAGAGGAAAGCACCTGTTAGAGATACTGCTATGTGATTTGTAAGCTTTTTCACTTGCCATTAGCCCCCAAGCCTAACATACATACTAAAAATCTTTGATCTCTATTTCCTTTTCCTTGGCCCCCAGTACACCCCAGTATAACTGGAGAATCTCTTCTCCAGTTCATAGATTATCTCACAGGCTTATTTTTATGCTTTCCAGAAACCCCGTCACCAGCTTCAACTCACAGCTTATGTTACAGGTGAGTAACACTGTGCTTCCTTTTTCTTGGGATGTGTTCATACTTAAACTCTGCCAGCAGGCTGGGTGCAGCGGCTCATGCCTGTAATCCCAGCACTTTGGGAGGCCTAGGCAGGTGGATCACTTGAGGTCAGGAGTTCGAGACGAGCCTGGCCAACATGGCGAGACCCTGTCTCTACTAAAAATACAAAAATTAGCTGGGAGTGGTGGCACATGCCTGTAATCCCAGATACTCAGGAGGCTGAGGCAGGAGAATTGCTTGAACCTGGGAGGCAGAGGGTGCAGTGAGCTGAGATGGTGCCACTGCCCTCCAGCCTGCATGACAGAGACTCTGTCTCAAAAACAAAACAAATCAAAACGAAAATATAAAACTCTGTCAGCAGTCCTAGGGTTGCCTCTCCACTGGCTTGTACCACCGAAGTTTGTAACATGCCTTATAAACAAAAAAGAAAATTGGATAGCACTGTGTTTAATATACATCCAAATTAGTGTATTTTGGCCAGGCAGGTGTAGTGGCTCCCACCTATAATCCTGGGATTATACTTAGGGAGGCCAAGGTGGAAGGCTTGTTTAAGCCCAGGTGTTGGCAACCAGCCTGGGCAACAAAGTGAGACTTAATTAGCTGGGCTTAATGGGCTACTTGGGAGGCTAAGACGGGAGAATTGCTTGAGTCTAGGAAGTCAAGGCTGCAGTGAGCCACGGTCATACTACTGCACTCCAAACTGGGCAACAGAGTGAGACCCTGTCTCAAAAAAATTATTTTATTATTAGTTGCAAGCAAAAATTATTTTATTATTAGTTGCAAGCAGGGGAGTTTTTCCTCTCTGGCCTAACTGTATAGGCTCTTACATTAAATATTCTTTTTATTTTTACCTTTATCTTTGCTTTTCTCTGCTGATGCTTTTATTTCCCTTCCTTAGACCTTCATCTGCCTCCTCTGGACAGGCGATTTTTTCTTTCAGACCATCCCCAAATGGGCATTCAGGCCACACAAGAGTCCTTACCCCCAACAATTCTGGTAAGTTAACATTTCCAAAGGAGTGGAGTTTCAACTATAGACACATATACTAAAATGAAGATTTTCAAGATGACAAGAAGTTGGGGTTTGCCCCCCAAAGAGCATTGTCTCTAGTTGGCTCCTTAATATTCTTTAAGAGCCATCCCATTTCCTTCACAGTGAAGGGAAACTCTGGATTTTCCCTGGTGAGTACTCATCTTGTCACCATCGAGTCTTACTATTTAGCCAGAAATTTGGCCTATAGGATTAAACTGGCTTCTCAAAAGTCCCTATATTGAAAATGCTGGGCACACAGTTCTGAGGATTATAAAGCCAATATCCATTCCTCTCCCCATCTTTTTTGGTAAAGGTGCTACCACCAGTCCTCTTGCTAAGGGGCTGCCATCTTCCTTAGCTCACCAATATTTATATTGCCTATCTTTCCACTTATAGTTAAATCTCAGACCTCTCTGCCAGTACCTGGTCCTCACAGGATAAGAACGGACTTTATAACCCATCTCTTAAATTGCTAATTGTCTTTCCCTTCTGAGTAGTGTTCCTTCGATCAAGAACTACCTGTTACCCTAACCCACAAATAACACTGCCGAGAAACTGCCCAAGTAAGCTATCTTTCACTGTTTCATTTTATCCATCAGGTCAGAGGGAGAGCAGAACCACACTAGAGAGTTTTCCTACTTTCCAGCTACCAGTCCTGCAGGTGAGACCTGGCTAGTCTAACTTGTCTGTGCATGAAATCTCACATGGTTAGGCCTGCACACTAAATGCCTCATTCTGGTCTTAGGGTGGTGGAATATAACCAGTGAAGTACGAAATGGGTTTCAACTCTGGTAACCGTATGTTCACAATTTTCCAGAATGGTCTCAGATTTTATCCTACTGTTAGATTAGCTTCCTGGTTTGGGATTTTTTAAATGAAGTCACATGGTAGTGAGAGGATTTATACTGAGAGGTCTTGGCCAGGGTGAAGTAAGTGTGGACACGCTGACATTCTCAGTAGTTCCACAAGACAGTATTTTATATGAAATATATCTTTTGGGTAGAGGTACTATTTGAATTAGGAAAAACCACATTTACTTTTCCAGAGATAGCTAGAATAATATTTTGTAAATTTATGGGACTATGATTCTGATTCCAGCAACAAAAAGAAAAGGGCATGGTAACAAGGAGAGGTTTGTAAAGAGCCCTATTAAATGAAGTTGAGAGGGCAGGGGCAGTGGCTCATGCCAGTAATCTCAGCACTTGGGGAGGCTGAGGGGGGTGGATCACGTGAGGTCTGGAGTTAGAGACCAGCCTGACCAATATGGTAAAACCCCGTCTCTACTAAAAACACAAAATTAGCTGGGCGTGGTGGCGTGCGCCTGTAATCTCAGCTACTTGAGAGGCTGAGACAGGAGAATCGCAAGAAAGAAAAAAAGTCCAGTCTTGCCTTTTTTTTTAATGGCTTGGGTTTTGAGCATATTTAGGCCCCTTTTTCACTCCAAGCTCCTGGTGCCCCCGGGAACAGTTCCTTCATACTAAGGTAGGTATGTATTTTGCTCCCATATTCCAAGATGACCTTTATTTTCATCAGTAAGAAATTGGGGCTGGGCACAGTGGCTCACACCCGTAATCCCAGCACTTTGGGAGCCTGAGGCAGGCAGATTGCTTGAGTTTAGGAGTTCGAAAGCAGCCTGGGCAACACAGTGAAACCTCATCTCTAATAAAATAAAATAAAAAAATAGCTGAGCGTGGCAGCGTGAGCCTGTAGTCCCAGCTACTCAGGAGGTTGAGGTAGGAGAATTGCTTGAACCTGGGAGGCTGAGGTTGCAGTGAGCTGATATCACACCATTGCACTCCAGCCTGGGCAATAAGAGTGAAACTCCATCTCAAAAAAAAAGAAAGAAAGAAAGAAATTAGGGTCTAAGCCTTAAGAGGCAACACTGGGGAAATAACATTCCTCCCTAACATCCTCACAAATGGAGGGATTAACCTACAGATGAAAAAAGACTTAAAAGCTCTATAAACCGTCTACGAATATATGGCCCCTAATTGGATCTTGACTGAAACAAGCTGTAAAAACAAAAAACATTCATGAGACAGTTGAAAGTTAACCTATTGGACATTTGATATTAAATAATTGTTAATATTGGAGAGTTTTTGTGGTATGATGATATTATAGTTATATTTTTAAAAATAGCTTTTCTCTTTTATAGATACATACTAAAGTATTTATGGATGGAAAGTTAAATGATGTCTGGGGTTTGCATCAGTGTAAGTTAGTAGAGAGAGACATGGGAGAGTAGAAATAAAAGATTGGCCATGAATTATTTGTTAAAGATGGATGATGGGCACATGAGTTCATTATACTATTCTATGTATTTTTTGAAAATGTGAAAGTTTTGTTTTTAATTTTGTATTTTTTTACATTTTTGTAGTTTTAGTAGAGATGCCATGTTGGTCAGGCTGGTCTTGACCTCCTGACCTCAGGTGATCCGCCCACCTCGGCCTCCCAAAGTGCTGGGATTACAGGCGTGAGCCACCATGCCTGGCCGAAAATGTGTACATTTTTAAAAGTTATTGAAGGAAATGCCACCTCCTCAGAACTCTGCCTCCTGGATAGTCATCTCTGGGTATGGTAGTCATATGTCCCAGATTTTCCAAAATAGTTTTTCAAATATTCATCATTATTATTATCACCATCAGCCACTGAAATATTCCAGAGATTGTCACACTAGATGTGGCAAATCCTAGTTTGGAAAAGTTAGTTATCATGCAATGAAGAAAACTATGGGGAAGCAACAGCAGTGGTTTCTGTCTCAATAAGCTTCATACAATGAGTTGAGAGAGACTTGCTTGCCCTTTTTGTTGTTATAAACACCCATATCTACCTTCTTGTCCTCTGCTGCAGACTCCCTACCAACAACAGAGGCAGATGGGATTACCCAGTGGGAGAGGAGCATGGAGCACTTCCAGATAGATCATCTTCAAGGTCTGATCTATACATACTGCTGAAGGATAGACTGTAGCATTCAGTACCCATTGGGGTGATGGCTCTGGAAAAAGTACCCTGGTGTTGTTTCCTGGTTTCAGTCTATACCTTATGCTTCCTCATCTTTATCCTATTCACCCTTATCACCTCCCAGTACAGTGGTCAGGTCTTAGAAAAGGCTAGTGCTTCAAGATGATGTTTATATCTCTTCCAGAAGACATAGGTAGCTTCCCTCATTTCCTACAACTTGAAACAAAGATTGTAAAAAATAATTCTTGGCATCATGCTTGGTTGGAAGTTGGGAATGGGGATGTGATGGGTCATATACGCATCACTATTTCATTTCTGGTTTTCATTTTTAGCTTTGGATGTACTCTCCATTGCCAGTGTTAACAAACATCTCTGTTCTTTGTCCTTATACTTTTTCTGTTTGCCTATTGTTTCCTCTGTGCTTAATTACCATTAAATATGTTAATTTTCCTTTCTATTGAAAACTGTTAGAGACACTGATTTTCAGCTTAGTAAAGTATACAGGTAGTAAAACTAAGAGGATGTCCTTTTATTGCTACAATTCTATCACTATTACAAGCTCTAGAATGGTGGAATGGCAAACAACACTACCACTGAGATCAAACATGTATTCTACTTTGGGTACTAAATGGCAGAAATGAGGAATTTAATAGGTTAGCCACTCACAAACTGGCCTTAAGCAAAAATACTGGGAAAACAGAAGATAGCAGGCATCTGTCAGAAATAAATTAGGTCTTGGGAATTATCTTGTTTATCTGAACTAGGATCCCCATACCCTTTCTGGTACTCTGAATTTATTTTTAAAGGAATTTCTAGAAACCTTCTCTTTTGGGCAAGAGCCTGTTCTGTAGCAAATGGAGTTACTGCCAAGACTCTTGTATCTCTGTTGCTCCTGAAGCCTCACAAATTTTAGTCATTATCATTTGATGGCTGAGAAACAATCTGCCTGATGATAGATGCTGAGCTACTTCCTTTTAAAGTTTTTATTCTTCTTTTAATTTACCTTAGTAAGTCCTGCCCCTTCAAGCAATAAAAGTATGTTGAATTAGAATGTTAATGGATTTGGTTCCATTAATCCCTAAACCATAGAAGTAGCAAAGTGGATAAGAGAGAAATAATTTTATTTTTGGCCTTTTTATTATTATTCTAGCATTTTAGGGCTTCCACTCTTTTATTTTTAGATGGTTAACTCATTGATGATACCTATTTGCCATATAGCTGATCCCAACTGATGAAAACCATTCTAAAATATCAATAATTAATTCACTTGAAGACCATGGTCCCTCTGTCCCTAAGAGAGATCCTAGTAAGAAAGGGAAAAGTCTCTTTTCTGGAAACAAACTGACAGCAAAAAGATGAAGAATTAGTCTCTGTCAAGCTGGACAGGAGGTAGTATGAGGTTTGTAAAACCAAACCTGAAACCTACCTCCACTGCTCTTCAACCAGGAGAAACTGTGCCCTCTCTTTCACCCCTTTGTAACATAATTCTACTTTTTAAAAGGTCTTCTTTTCTAATTATCACCTCCAATAAATATCCATTCTAAATTATTCTCCACCCAATTATTAAAGTTTTTCACAAGCTCAGTGGGGGAAGATTTACCCTGAGACACACAGTGAACAGAGTGAGGATTTTGGAAAGAGAGAAAAAGCTACAAGGCAAAGTGGTCCCAGCATAAGAAATGAAAATATTCTGCCACCTGTGATTCAGTCATGAAGCAGGTGAAACATATAAAATCATGATGGTATGAGGAAAAGGAAGTTAATATTTGTGATGAGACTGGGACTTACTGAGACTCTTAGTTGTCTAGGAAATGATCAGTTATTAAGAAAAAAAGAGAGTCGGTTGCATTACGCACAGACTTGTGTTCAGAAAAGGGGTGCCAGGGAGCTTTATATTCCAGGAAAGATGGTAGGGTTGGGGCTGCACTGGAATCATCAATCGAATTAGAATCCTTCACTCCTTTCTAATCCTCCTGGAGTGGTGTGGCCAAGGTCTGGCCTCTCTATAGTACACTAGGAAAAGAACAGTAGACATGGGGAGGGCAAGCGCCATTTCCCAGCCCATGGTTTCTCCAGATCCTCAGTACACTCTACACTGAGGTTAGAGGTCTGGATTTCTGCTGATCCAATCCTGGCCTTACTTAGTGCCCTATGGCCATCCTCCCTGGTTCACCCTCACTACATTCCCCTGCCACCCACCCTGAAGAACGCAAAACTTTTTAGTTCTCTGCCACAAGGTAATTTTAAAAATGTGGTTTCTTTGTTTAAACAGTTGCTAAGTTGGTTCATCTTTTAGTAACAGACCTCCCCTCCCCCAGCTGCCCGCTCAGTCTTGTATGATTACATCATCATCATCATCATCATCGTCATCTTCCTCCTCCTCCTCTTCTTCCTCATCATCTTCGGGCAGTTCTTCCTCCTCCTCTTCCTCTTCTTCATCTAGACAAACTACCACTTCAGCTGGCTGAGGTAATCGAGAGTCAAACCAATCCAGTACCTGCTGGGTGCTAAGCCTTGAAGCCTGACTCAGTTGAGGGATATCAGTCTCCTGTAGCTGTTGGTGGGCTGCCCAGTACCTCTCCAAGGGCTGCATATCTGGTGGGGGTGGAGGGATCGGCAGAGGTGGTGTCTCAGCCCTTTCATTCAAGGAGCGGGTTGATGGTGGAGGTGGTGTAGGAATTACTGGGTCTTGGAAACTAGGGGCACCAGGTACTGCGTTGTCCCGAAACCATTTTAGTTGCCCATGCTTCAATGCATAGCGTGTGTCACCAAACCACTGAATGATCTCAGGCCGAGGTAAACCAGTGATCTGTTCTAACTTATGGTAATCTTCACGCCGTGCCCATTGGCACTGTAAAAAAAAGGATTTGAGGATAGCCAGCTGCTCTTTGGTTTTGCGCTTGGTCTTTCGCTGGCGTTGCATATCTGGGGATAGGTACTCTGTGGGGCCAACCCTACCTGGTATTGAGTTATGCCGTAGCCCTTGGGGCCAGGCTGGTTCCAGGTGTGGGGGTAATGCCTGATCACTGGGTGACACTGACTGTGGGATACAGCCTAATGGCTGGAGGGGTTTGGAGGTGGCAGTAGCTCCATTAGCTAGTATCTGGAAAGAGGAAGAAGAGGTAGAGGAAGAAGAGGGAGTAACACTAGATGCTGACTCCTCCTTACAACTACTGGCAATTAATGCAATTGGTGGGGGCTTATCCCGAGCTTGTGGCTGGAGGACAGTTGTGGAGTGGTTCCAGGAAGCAGTACCTATGCCATGTGACTGGTTGGGACCCCTGCTTGCCTGCTCCTTTGAGAGGCCACTGCTTTGAAGATCTTGCCAAAAATCTGATTGGTGGAGGAATGCTCCGCTGCCAGGTGTTATCAGGGACTCCTTTAACTTCTGGTGACTCTGTGGCAGTGGCGGTATCTGAGAGGACTCCTCAGGCTCTACCTTCAATCCTTTCGTCTGGGTGGGCTTGCTAAGAGCTGGAGGACCTATTCCAATACCAGCTTGTTCTGGAGCTGGCATGGGAGGAGGCACCTCCTCTGGGGGCCGTCCTGCATGATGAGTAAAAGAGAGAAGGGATTTGAAATGGAGTTGGTCCCGATGGTAGACCACTCGAGCTCGAGTCTCTTCTATTTCTTCAGATGACCAGCTAATGCCACAGCGGAGGCGCTGGGCCATAAACCAAGTCTTGACTTTCTCCATCTGCAACCCATAACGCAGGCAGAGAAGGGCAATGTCTGCTAGGCTGGGATAGGGAAAGTAGCTGAAGGTTTGTAGCAGGTGTTCATTGCTGTCTAGCTCACTGGTCTGGGCTGCTTGGGTCCATACAAGCTGTAGCTCCTCAGAGATTGGAGGGAGGCAGATGAGCCCCGCTGGTGAACTATTGAGACTGCTGGCCTCTTTATTAGGAGGCATGATGCTTTCTGATTTGTGCCCTTCAGAGATAGCTGTAATAAGAAGACAAACAGCTCAATCACTGGGTCTCCTCTTTTTGACACATTACTCAATTTCTACCAAGACACCAAAACAATTAAATTTCTATTTGTATCATGTTGTATTGCTTTTTAAGTGCTTCAATAATTTCTCTTTTAATTTTCACAAACTTAAGGCATCAGATCCTGCTTTAATTCCCATTTTCTGTGGACTAAAGTTCATAGATGTTAAATTACCCTGAGTCATGTGACTGGTGAGTGTTGTACCAAGAAAAAAATCCTGTCTTTAAAGCCAGGTATAGTGGCTCACACCTGTAATCCCAGCACTTCAGGAGGCTGAGGTGGGAGGATTGCTTAAGCCCAGGGGTTTAATACCAGCCTAAGTAACATGGTGAGACTACAAAAAATTTAAATTTAAATCAGCTGGGCATGATGGTTCATGCCTGTAGTCCCAGCTACTTGGGAGGCTAAGGCAGGAGGGCTGCTTGAGCCTCAGAGGTCGAAGCTGCAGTGAACTATGACCGCACCACTGCACTCCAGTCTGGGGATAGAGTGAGACTCTATCTCAAAAATAAAATAAAATAAAATAAAAATCTGTCTGTCTTTAGAAGTTAAGCAGGAAAACTGATCCTGATATAGCTTTTTTTGGTGTGTGTTTTTTTTTGTGTGTGTTTTTTTACACAGATTCTCGCTCTGTTGCCCAGGCTGGAGTGCAGTGGTGTTATCATAGTTCACTGCAGCCTCAAGAAGTCCTCCTGTCTCAGCCTCCTGAGAAGCTGGGATTACAGGCACCCACCACCATGCCCGGCTACTTTTTGTGTTTTTAGTAGAGACTGGGTTTCACCATCTTGGCCAGGCTGGTCTTGAACTCCTGACCTTATGATCCACCTGCCTCGGCCTCCCAAAGTGCTGGGATCACAGATTTGAGCCACCTCGTCCAGCAGTGTTTTTGTTTTGTTTTGTTTTGTTTTGTTTTGTTTTGAGATAATATTAGTCTCTCACTGAGGCCACCCAGGCTGTAGCACAGTGGCACCATCATATCTTTGATACAGCCTTTATCTTTCCTATTCAAACCCACTTCCAGAAGCTGTCCACCAACTCTCACCTTCTAAATTCATGGAACAAGAATCACATAGTGAAGACTCGATCACAAAAACAAGAGGAGCAATAATTTCAACTCGCTTGTATGTGTGCACATCTTTTTTTTTTTCAAGAGTCAGGGTCTCTGTTGTGCAGGGTCTCACTCACTCTGGAGTGCAGTGGCATGATCATAGCTCATTGCAGCTTTGAACTTTTGGGCTCAAGCAATCCTTCCACCTCAGCCTCCCAAGTAGGCAGGACATCTGGCTAATTTAAAATTTTTTTGTAGACAGGGTCTCATTATGTTACCCAGCCTGGTCTCAAACTCCTAGCCTCAAGTGATCCTCCCCACCTCAGCCTCCCAAAGTCCTGAGATTACTAGAGTGAGCCACTGCACCTGGCCCTCAAAACTGAGTTTTGTTATTTTGTTTTGTTTTTGAGCAAGGTCTCGCTCTATTGCCCAGGATGGGGTACAGTAGCACAATCTCAGCTCACTGCAGCCTCCACCTCCCAGGTTCAGGCGATTCTCCTGCCTCAGCCTCCCAAGTGGCTGGGAATACAAGCATGCCCCATAATGCCTGGCTAATTTTTGTATTTTTAATAGATATGGGGTTTCTCTATGTTGGCCAGGCTGGTCTCAAACTCCTGACCTCAAGTGATCCACCCACCTCTGCCTCCCAAAGTGCTGGGATTACAGGCATGAGCCATCTTGCCCAGCTGCTATTTTTTTTTTTTTTTTTTTGGAGACAAGTTCTCACTATGTTGCCCAGGCTGGCGTGCTATGCTTAGGTGCAATCATAATGCACTACAACCTCGAATTCCTGGGATCAAGTGATTCTCCTGCCTCAACCTCCTGAGTGGCTGGGACTACAGGTGGATACCATTGTGCCTCGCTTCTTACTAACTCATTGGATCCTAACAATTTATAATTATATTTAGAATGTGAAGCAATATTGAGAATACAACTGATGAATATCCGGAGGGTAGGACAACACCATCCTCTGCCCAGCGCCCTTTTTTCTTTCCCTTCTTGGTGGTGGAGTGTTGGCGGAAGGCGAATGAATGATAGTACCTTTAAGCCCTAAGCCCAAACCTGATAGCTTGATTTTTTCCATCTCTTGGTTGAATGAGAGATATGGGTCAGAGATCTAGGATAAATGAGGCTCACTCCCCCAATCCTTTAGGTCATGTGAAAATGGAGAGGAAAATGTTTCCGCCCCCAAGTCAGCCTTGGAACAAAGGTTATCCCCTCCCCCAGCCTTTGTCTCTTCCAACAGCTCAGCTTCTCCCCAGGGAGCCCAGAGAGCTCCCTCAGTCACTAACAGCCCCCACCACACAGGGCAGAAGGTCTCTTGCGCTTATCTTTTCAGCCCAGCTTTCTCCTCAAGACCAGGTGGACAGGCTCATTATAAATTGTAACCAGCTCCTGCAAGCTACTCAGCAGCAGCACTGCTCCCAGGGTTATGGGTATGGGGACTACAGGGATAGCCTTGACTGTGCTTCTTTCCTGAAATAACTGCTTAAGTTATTTCCCAGAATATTCTGTTGACAATTTTAACTCAGCTCCCTGTGTGGGCACTAGAGACCCTTTAACACATCCATCACTCTTTACTCTTGGGGGAATCCTATCTGGATTTTTATTTTTTAATTAATTATTTATTTATTTTTTGGAGACGGAGTCTTGCTCTGTTGCCAGGCTATATTGCAGTGGCATGATCTTGGCTTACTGCAACCTCCGCCTCCCGGGTTCAAGCGATTCCCCTGCCTCAGCCTCCTGAGTAGCTGGGACTATAGGCATGCACCATCATGCCCAGCTAATTTTTTTTTAGTTGAGACAGGGTTTCACCGTGTTGGCCAGGCTTGTCTTCAACTCCTGACTTCATGATCCGCCTGCCTCAGGCTCCCAAAGTGCTGGAATTACAGGCGTGAGCCACCACGCTGGGCCTTCCATCTGTGTTTTTAAGTACTACTCCAGATCTGCTAAGGAGAGGACAGGATTCCTACATAAATGCTACATGATGAATTGCAAAAATAAATCTCAAGTCCATAAATTTAGAGCAATGTGATATCAGGGATTTTTACACCATGATTTTTTTAAATTCAGAAGTATTTTAATGCATGTCACCATTTCCTTTTAACAAGCAAATCTAAACTAACTGAGGCTATGAAGACCCTGAAAGCAATATTGCTTGAAGAGCCCCTTAAGAGGGTCAATGGAGGTAGCATGGCATGATAGGTAGAAATATGAATTCTTCGATAAGGCCAACCTGAGTTTGAATCCTGGTTTTGCCACTTATCAGCTATGTGATCTCAGGCAAGTCACTTAACCTACATGAGCCTAGTTTCCTCCTGTGTAACAAAATGAAGACAGTACAGAGAGTACATAATAGTACTATGTGCTAGGTGTTAGAAAGTATGTAATAGTACTATGTGCTAGGTGTTAGAGAGTATGTAATAGTACTACGTGCTAGTTGTTATGTATAGGCAGGGCATAGAGCAACTGTTAGAGGAGGGATGTCCAGGGTGAGACGAATTAATGTAACTCCACTTTCTAGAAAGCTGCTTGTCCTTGGGCAAGTTGTTTAACTTCTCTAAGCCTTAATTTCTCATCAGAAAAAAAAGCACCTTTTTTTGGGCTGAGTGTTGTGGCTCATGCCTATAATACCAACACTTTGGGAGGCCAAGGTGGGTAGATGGCTTGAGCCCAGAAGTTTGAGACCAGGCTGGGCAACATGGTAAAACTGTCTCTATAGTAATAATAATAATACAAAATATTAGATGGGCATGGTAATGCAACTGTAGTCCCAGCTACTTGGGAGGCTGAGGTGGGAGGATTGCTTGAGCCCGGGAGGTCGACGTTGCAGTGAACCGAGATTGTGCACTGCACTGCAGCCTGGGTGAAAAAGGCAAAAAAAGCACCTACCCAGCAAGTTTATGACTGAAAAAGTGACTTGATATTATACCGAGAACAAAGTAAGAGCTCAATAAATAGCAGCTTTTTATCATCACTTCAACTTCATGGAGGTGATTTTGATGTAAAGTAATGCTCCTCCTAGACAATGGGGTAACTGGGACAAAGACTGAATCATTTAAAAATCAGTGTTTTCAATCTATTTTTGCAGAGCCCTAATTCTAACTAGCGATGAGGAAACCAGGGTATCTATGATTCTATACTTTTTATATTTTGGGGTTTAAATACAATTTCAGAATGTATTTGCTGCTTTAAAAAATGGATGAAAACCACTGCTTTAGAATTGCATCCATAATTTGGATTCTTTGTGATTGGAATGTCAGTTGCCTATGTGATAGTTCCACCTTTCCCCTTCCAGGTTCATCTAGGACACAGCTGAAAACTACCATTTCGAAACTGTGGCCCACCCAGAACACCACCAAATCCAAGCTGGAGAATACTTTATGATGGCAATGCTTGATATCTACTTAACCTCATTTGTGTCCTATTATATAAAGACATGAAAACAGTTTAGAGATAAAATAAAGCAGAAGGAACAAAGCAGTCCAGTGTGAGGATGAATACTGCAGATGGGAATATAAGTATAAGGCAGACACATTTATAAGCATTAAAAGCTGTAAGGAAGTATTTTGCTTTCATTTATGTGTCTTGATGTCCTTCATATTCTCGGCATCGGCTTGATATTTCAGTGTAATATACAGCACTGCAAATAACATCTTTGGTGTACTATACACGTCGTTTTCACTTACACAAAACATGATATGGAACACTTCCTGAAACAGAATAGTGACTTAAATCAAGGCCCACAGCTGAATAGCTGGTACTTCCCTGGAAGAATCTGGCTTTGAACTAGGAGAAAACTACAACCAGGGTGGCTCATGAGAATTATAAGAAGTAGGGTAGAACCCATAGTAATCAAAATCACAATAAAGACACTACAGTATCTTGTGTTCTTTTGTGTCCATTTTGGATTAGGTAGAAAAAGAAGGGAATCAAAAGCTGAAGTGAGGAGTCCTAGGACAGAGGAGGTGGTGGTGGTGGTGGTGATGAGCATCTATTCTGAACACCTTCTAAATTTGTGTCCTTATTAAACATGCCAGATATGTCCTACTGCTACTTAAAGATCACTAATAAAAATATAAGGAGTCATGGCTGGGTGCAGTGGCTCATGCCTGTATTCCCAGCATTTTGGGAGGCAGGAGGATCACTTGAGCTCAGGAGTTCAAGACCAGCCTGGGTAACATAGAGAGACCCTGTCTCAATCAATCAATCAATCAAAAATAAACAAATTTTAAGGCCAAACGTGGTGGTTCACGCCTGTAATCCTAGCACTTTGGGAGGCCGAGGCAGGTGGATCACGAAGTCAGGAGTTCGAGACCAGCCTGGCTAACATGGCGAAACCCGTCTCTATTAAAAATACAAAAAATTAGCTGGGCATGGTTGTGCACACCTGTAGTCCCAGCTACTCGGGAGGCTGAGACAGGAGAATTGCTTGAACCTGGAAGGCGGAGGTTGCAGTGAGCCAAGATTGTGTCATTGTACTCCAGACTGAGCGACAGAGTGAGACTCTGTCTCAAAAATCAAGAAAGAAAATAAATTTTTAAAATTAAAAAAAAGTATCCCTCTCTCTCTCTGAGTCAATATAACACTCTTCTTTCCCCTTGGGCTTTCCATATTGCTAAGCAGATGGCAGAGAAAAATGGGCTGTCTTAAACTTCCAGTTTCTGTGTTTATACAGTCCTAGGAAAAAGAGGACTCTAGAACTTTAGATTTGAACCTAGGCTTATTGTTAAAGTTGGAGATGGTTAAAGTGGGAGATGAGGCCGGGTGTAGTGGCTCGTGCCTGTAATCCCAGCACTTTGGGAGGCAGAGGCAGGCAGATCACTTGAGGTCAGGAGTTCGAGACCAGCCTGGCCAACATGGTGAAACCCCGTTTCCACTAAAAATACAAAAATTGGCTGGGTGTGATGGCATGTGCCTGTAGTCCCAGCTACCGGGAAGGCTGAGGCAGGAGAATCGCTTGAACCTGGGAGGCAGAGGTTGCAGTGAGCCAAGATCACGACACTGCACTCCAGCCTGGGTAACAGAGCGAGACTCTGTCTCAAAATAAATATATAAATAAAAATAAATACAGTGGGAGACTAGATATGATCCTGCAGAATTCCTGAAATCTTTATTTAGAGACAATCTGAAGTGCTCCTGAAATGTGTTTGGGATACAGTTTTAAGGGCCTTAAAGACTTATAGTGATATTCAGGTTATATGCTTAACTTTTTGGTTCATGAACCTCTTTGAGAATCAGACAAAAGTTACAGACCCTCAGAAAGTTATGACTAACCTTCCTGAAATAAACATTCACACTTACACAATAAACTCCGGGGCTTCAGTGACTGCCAAAAGCCAGATTATGGCTGGACATGTTGGCTCATGCCTGTAATCCCAGCATTTTGGGAGGCCGAGGCAGGCAGATCACTTGAGGTCAGGAGTTTGAGACCAGCCAGACCAACATGGCAAAAACCCTTCTCTACTAAAAATACAAAAAAAAAAAAAAAAAAAAAAATTGCTGTGAGTGGCGGTCACCGGCAGTCCCAGCTACTTGGGAAGCTAAGGCAAGAGAATCCCTTGAACCTGGGAGGCAGAAGTTGCAGTGAGCCAAGATCACACCATTGCACTTCCAGCCTGGGTGACAGAGCAGGACTCTGTCTCAAAAAAAAAAGGCCGGGCACAGTGGCTCACACCTGTAATCCCAGCACTTTGGGAGGCCGAGGCAGGCGGATCATGAGGTCAAGAGATCAAGACCATCCTGACCAACATGGTAAAACCCCATCTCTACTGAAAATACAAAAAAATTAGTTGGGCGACGTGGCGCGCGCCTGTAGTCCCAGCTACTCGGGAGGCTGAAGCAGGAGAATTGCTTGAACCCGGGAGGCGGAGGTTGCAGTGAGCCAAGGTCGCGCCACTGCACTCCAGCCTGGTGCCTGGTGAGGGAATGAGACTCTGTCTCAAAAAAAAAAAAAAAAAAGAGGCCAGGTTAAGGATTACTGCCTCATATCCTTCCAACTTAATAAAGGCAATAGTGGTAATTGCTTAAAGATGAACAGCTTAATGTGAATGAATGTAAAGAGTTGATGGAATATTCAAGAATTCAAGTGCATCTAGAAGGGACAAGGTATTTGTGATATTAGCTGGAAAGCGTGGAAGGGAGCAATGCTCAACTGGGCCAGGAGCCTGGCTTAACTGACCACTGGATTACATGACCAATACCCACAGTGCACTGGAAACTAAAGACTAGTAGGCTACTCATGAGCCAGAATCACCTGCTTCATTCAATTGTCCTGTGTGCTGGGGCCAGTTTTGTGTGATTACAAACCTTCTTATGTCCATACCTTTTCAGTGTCATATAATAATGTAATTAAATCTCATATAAACCTATGAAAACTCACTGCATTAAAATTGTTCCTTCAGGAATATTGATTTTTAAAAACTGTTCTTATGAAAACTAAGTCAAATGCTTTGGAGAGACATAACACAAAGAAGAGTATGCATTTTAAAAATTGTTGAATTGGGAGTGAGCAAGACAACTGTAAAAGACTGAGGGGTGGAACTTAAAAGTCCTCTGCACTCAAAGGTGTCAAAATTTCTTCACTTTTATAAATAAAGCAAAACAGGAAATCAAAGATGATGAAAGTGCCAGAGTGGCTCTTGTCTCAGACTGCACACTGGAATTACCTGGGAAGCTTAAAAACAAGGCCACCCTTCTCCCCATTCAGATTCAATAGTCTGTATGGGGCCCAGGCATCCACAGTTTTTAAAAGTTCTCAGGGTATAGCCAGTTTTGAGACTCCTTGTGTAGTTAATATTAGAAAGAGAATTGGGAACTCCGAACAGCTGACTTTAGACACAAAAACAGTCTCACCACTACATCAAAAGATTGGTGAAATGAACGTACTTTTAATTATAATGTTTAAGATATATATTCATTATTTTTAAAATTCCCAATCTGGCTTTTTCAGTTACTACCATCTAACCTAATCGTATAATATAAAAAGGCTTCAAGTGTACGACGGGAAGGAGGTTCACATGACAAAAAACAAACAAACAAACTCCTGATCTGGGCCCACATTACAAAACAGGTCTCAGCTTGAGTCTTCTTTCAGTTTAGTAGTCTCAGAATAGGACGCAACACTAGGAACCCCAGAGGACTTGGGTTCTCAGTTTCCTGGTTGGTTTTCTGAGTATGGTTGGGTACGGGAGTCAGAAGGGGCAATTTCTTCTAAACCTTTCATTCCCAAAGGCCAGATCCTCAGAAGCAAGGCCAGGTTCTATACGTGTGTTGAGGTCGCCAGGAGGTAGCCATGGGGGTTGGGGGGCGTGCTGGAGGGGGCTGGGAAGGAAACGTTTCTCCTATCCTCCATTTCACAGGCAGTCCAGAAGGCTCCGAACTGGGTCAGGGAACAAAAAGTTGTTGCACTTGGGGCGATGAGCCCCATGAAGCAGGCGAATCTCGATCCTACTCTCGCCAAGGGCGCCCCAACCCAACATTTCCCTCCCCTACGCAGACACTCACCCCTCCCCTAGTTACAACAGGGAACCAAAAAGTCCAGAGGAGAAAAAAGAGAGAACCGGGCGACTTGAACCTAGAATTCTCCCCCCACCAGCGCGGAGATGGGGCTCCAGAGGTCGGTGATCGTACACGAGCTGGGAGGGGAAGTCCAAGGGGCTGGGGATCACTCACCGCGGTCCAGCCCGGGCGGCGGTTCCCAGCCTCGCACCATGGGCCGGGGGAAAGTGGGGGAGAGGGCAGGGGTCTCCGAGTGGGAGTGGGGTTGCTGCCCGGTGCGGCCGCTCCGAGCCCACCCGCGCGAAGGCCGAAACCGGGACTGCCCCCCCACCCAGTCCCGGAGAGCGCGCCGGTGTACCCAGCCCTGCTGAGCAAGTTGGAGGCGGGGCGGATGGGTGGGGCGGGCGTCCAGAGGCGGTGCCAAGGTGGCCCGAGTCCTGATTGGTGGGCGCCGATGGGCGGGCACGGGCGAAGCGCAGCAGGCCGGCCATTCGCTGCGTGGGTCTCGGCTGAAGTCAGCTATTGGCTGCGTGGGCCTCAGCTGGGGTCATCTATTGGATGCGTGGGGCAGGGAAGATGTCCCCCTGGGGCCAAGCTGCCCAGCGTGATACCTCCCTCTACCCTCGACCTATCGGCGCCGGACCTTGGAGTACACCGGGCCAGGATCCTTCTGAAATTCCCCAAGGAGAAACGCTGCACTTTGCTGAACTGTCTGGACCGCCAACAACTCCCAATTTGTTTCCTCCTGAAGGAAGCCTTCCAGGAAGACCATTTCAGTGCCCCCTCCCGAGCCTTACACTCGAGCTGCGCCTTTCCCAGCGGAGAGCCCAACCGCCACCAGCCCCGTCAGCTGTAACAAAGCGCCTAAAGCAACCGGGAACTTGTTCTCGAGATGGATCAGATGTCTTGCCACCCGGAAAGACGAGGACCTTAGGAGCCTGCGGGCGACTTAGGCCGTTCCTCGGGTCAAACTGGCACCAGACAGATGTTCCCAAAGACGAAGTGCTGGAGCAGTCACCTCATTGGGACCTACCAGACCCTCAGGCTCCCCTCCCTGCCCTAGAAAAGAGGACCCGGAGCTCTGCATATTTGTTTTTCGCTGTCTAGAAAGGGATGAAGACTGAGGTGGGAGAACGGCTTGACCCCAAGAGTTTGAGGCCAGTCTGAGCAGCATAGCGAAACCTTGTCTAAAGAAAAAAAAAATTTTAATTTACAAAAAGAAAGGGATGACAATAAAACGGACTTCACCAAAGCAGTATCCCACACAGTATAAAGTTATGGGCAAAATTTGTATTTTAGGATTCCTCATCTTCTGTGAGACAAAGAAACAAATGTAAGAAGCCAGGCTTGCTCATGTCAGCTTGGCAACATAACTTCACAAAGCCTCCGACTCTGAAGTCTCTGGAAAGACCTTTTGAAGACAAAACAGAACAGGGCACACAGTCCTCCGTATCTCTTGCCTGAGTCACTATATTCCTTAAAAGATAAATGGGCTGGGCGCGGTGGCTCACAAACCTAATGTCAATGCTTTGGGGGGCCAAAGAGGGAGGATTGCTTGAGGCCAGGATCCAAGATCAGCCTGCGCAACATGGCGAGTCCCTATCTCTACAGAAAAATTTAAAAATTAGCCGGACTTGGTGGAGTGCACCTGTAGTCCCAGTTACTCAGGAGGCTGAAGCAGGAGGATCGTTTGAGCCTATGAGTTGGAGGCTGTAGTGAGCAATGATTGCACCACTGCACTCCAGCCTAGGCAACAGAGTGCCACCCTGTCTCTAAAAATTAGAAGGTAAATGACCCTAGTCCTTGCCTTTTCCTGTGCATAAGATGACGTCTAAAGGGGTTAGGGATGTTGCCTCTGTAATCTATAACCAAATGTACTCTTACATCCAAACTTTTATGTGATTCTGCTTTAATGTAACTTGTGAGCAGGTTTGAGGTAACTTCTGAGCACATACTGAACCCCCACAACCTGTATGTAAACTGTAAATTAAAACAGCATGAGAGCAGTCTGAAACTTTCTATTTTAAAAATTTTGTAGGCCGGTCGTGGTGGCTCACGCCTGTAATCCAAGCACTTTGGAGGCCAAGGCGGGCGAATCACCTGAGGTCAGGAGTTCATGACCAGCCTGACCAACATAGTGAAACCCCGTCTCTACTAAAAATACAAAAAATTAGCTGGGCATGGTGGCGCGTGCCTGTAATCCCAGCTACTCAGGAGGTTGAGGCAGGAGAATTGCCTGAACCCAGGAGGCGGAGGTTGCGGTGAGCCGAGATGGCGCCATTGCACTCCAGCCTGGGTAACATGAGTGAAACTCCGTCTCAAAAAAAAAAAAAAAAAGAAAAGAAGAGAAAAGAAAAAAGTTTTGTTTTTGAGACTGGGTCTCACTCTGTTGTCCAGGCTGGAGTGCAGTGGTGCAATCTGGGCTCACTGCAGCCTTGACCTCTCAGGCTGAAGCAATCCTCCTGCCTCAGCCTCTGAGTAGCCGGGACTACAGGCATGTGCCACCATGCCTGGCTAATCTTTGTAATTTTTGTATAGATGAGGTTTTGTCATGTTGGCCAGGCTGGTCTCAAACTTCTGGACTCAAGCTGTCCACCTACCTCTGCCTCCCAAAATGCTGAGATTACAGACATGAGCCACCCAGCCAGACTGAACCTTTCTAAAGGGTTGCTTTTGGTCTATTTACCTGAGTCGCTAATCCTCAGAAAGACTTTTTTTTTTTTTTTTTTTTTGAGATAGAGTCTCTGTTGCCAGGCTGGAGTGGTGCAATCTTGGCTCACTGCAACCTCCGCCTCCCGGATTCAAGCGATTTTCCTGCCTTAGCCTCCCGAATAACTGGGACTACAGGCGCGCACCACCACGCCCAGCTAATTTTTGTATTTTTAGTAGAGATGGGGTTTCACCATGTTGGCCAGGATGGTCTCCATCTCTTGACCTTGTGATCCACCCTCCTCAGTTTTCAAAGTGCTGGGATTACAGGCGTGAGCCACCACACCTGGTCCATCCTCAGGAAGACTTCTGATTACAACTTTTCTTTAGTAAACATGCCTAAAACTTGGGAACAATCTTTTCTGAAGTGACTCTTCTGTTCTCATGATGGTCTTTGAAAAAGTCACTTCTTGCCTACTTAGGTATTGCAATGCTGTATATATAATATGAAACAATTTCAGACTTTGTCCTATATTCTCAGACCTCACCACTCCCTCTTCTTACATACCTCCAAGAAACCATCATAATGTATGCTTTGTTGCTAAATCCTGAGGTACAGAGCTGTTTTAAGGTGGCCAGGCATCATATCTCTCCTGCAGAACTGAGCTCTATTTTTTGTTGCTGCCCTTGTATTTGCCCCTGCCTCCTCTCCTCCCTCATTTCACTTAGTAGCAATCTCAACTCTTAATAGCCAATCCCACATCCTTCAAACTAATATGTGGCGAAAACATCTTGGGGTAAACAATGGAAAGACATATATAAATCAGCTTTAAGGTTAGCAACGTTTGATCATTTAGAGTTTGAGCAAAGGCTAGTGATATACACAGGCCTTTTCCTAAATCATGATTATCACAATGCCTCATTGGTTTGTGGCAATGAAGGGAAAAGTGAAACATTTTAGGCAGCAGCAGCAACTCTGTTACCAGTGGACAGGTTATTCCCTCATAATCCCAACAGTTAATGAGACCCCATTGACTGAGAGGAATTCATGGTTGTCTGGCTGGAAAGCCAGGTAAGAACTGTCGGGAACCAAACACCTGACCCTGGAGAGTTCAATGAGTCACTCTGAATGTCACTGATCATGGGCTTGGAATTATAAAAGGTGGATGGCCCAGTCACCTTTCTTGTCTCAGAAAGACACTGCCAAGAGTCAGGAGTGGGGGGCAGAATCAAAGACAGATTTAGGAACAAGGGGAATCCAAGAAAGGGAAAAGAAACTCTCCTGCCTCAGTTTTAGACTGCAGGCTGAAGCTCCTCTTTCTACGTGGATTTCTCCCTATAGCTTTAGATGGAATGGACTGTGGTGGGGAAGTGAAGGGAAGGGAGATGTCCAGGCTGATAAGGGTCCCACATTTAGCAAGACATTAACCTACCCCAGCTCTTCCAGGGACCAGCGCTAAAGAACTGGAACTCCAGTCAGTCATCCTCATTGTAGAGATGTTAATGCTCCATCTCTAGTAAAAGCTTTCTTTCCCTTCCATTAGCAGAGCTAACATTATACTCTATAGCAAGCTTGTTCAACATGCATGTGGCCCAGGATGGCTGAGCTTTGAATGCGGCCCAACACAAGTTGGTAAACTTTCTTTAAACATTATCAGATTTTTTTTAAAAGTTTGTTAGATATCGTTAGTGAATTATATGTGAGGCCCAAGACAATTCTTCCAATGTTGCCCCAGGGAAGCCTAAAAATTGGACACCCCTGTTCTATAGTTAAGGAATCTCAAGTTTCAGAGCCCTTCCCTGCACAGACCTCATTCAAGGCATGGGAGGAACCCCAGGAATGTATTAACATTATCACAGGTTTTTGGAAAGTTTGAAAAAATATATTTAAATGGTAATTGGTTAAGACTGAGGTTGCCTAGATAACGGGTTGAAGGGGGCAGCAAACCACCATGGCACATGTATACCTATGTAACCAACCTGCGTGTTCTGCACACATATCCCAGAACTTAAAGTAAAATTTTTTAAAAAAGAAAATTTTGAATCTTAATTTTTTATTCTGCAATTAAACGGATGTAGAAGTCAGTAGAAAAACCCAGTATATTAATAATTTCCCATGTCTTGACTATAACCTTAAACTTAATTGAGCTAAAATTTAATGTATTTTTTTCCTCCTCTAGTTGCTTTCACACTTTTAAAGATAGTAACAAAATTATTCTTCTCAGACATTTCTGGTAAGATGTTTATCTTTACTATTGGATTGTTTAACAAACAAGCCTAGAAGTTATTTGAGAACATAAAGGTGCAAGAATGATACAATAGACTTTGGGGACGGGGCGGGGGTGGGGGGGGAGTGGGAGGGTGATGAGGGATAAAAGACTACACACTGGATACAGTGAAAATTGCTCAGCTGATCAGTGCACCAAAATCTCAGAAATCACCACTAAAGAACTAAAGAATTTATCCATGGCTGGGTGTGGTGGCTCATGCCTGTAATCCCAGCATTTTGGAAGGCTGAGGTGGGTGGATTACCTGAGGTCAGGAGTTCAAGACCAGCCTGACCAACATGGAGAAATTGGCTGAGGCTGAAGCTGGAGAATTGCTTGAATCCAGGAGGCAGAGGTTGCAGTGAGCCGGGATTGCACCATTGCACTCCAGCCTGGGCAACAAGAGTAAAACTCCATTCCCCCCCCCAAAAAAAAAGAAAGAAAAAAAAAAAAAGAACTTATCCATGTAACCAAACACCACTTGTTCCCCAAAACTATTGAAATAAAAAAATAAGTTTTTTAAGGCCAAAAAATAAAAATAAATAAGATTGAGCTCTCTTTCCTTTGATTCCCCCTCCATCACGTCTCCTTTTGATAGGTGGCAGTGGACATTTTGGGATTGGCTAAAGGAGTTGGGAATACATTTTGGTGGTAGTTTGTTGTTGTTGTTGTTGTTGTTATTGTTGTTGTTAGTGGAGAACAGAGTCTTGCTCTGTAGCCCAGGCTGGAGTGCAGTGGCTCGACCTTGGCTCACTGCAACCTCTGCCTTCCAGGTCCCAGTTCAAGCAATTTTCCTGCCTCAGACTCCTGAGTAGCTGGGATTATAGGCACATATCACCATGCTCAGCAAATTTTTGTATTTTTAGTAGAGACGGGTTTCATCATGTTGGCCAGGCTGGTCTTGAACTCCTGACCTCATGATCCACCCGCCTTGGCCTTCCAAAGTGCTGGGATTACAGGCGTGAGACACTGCACCTGGCCACATTTTTTTTTTTTTTTTTTTTTTTTGAGACAGGGTCTCACTCTGCCACCCAGGTTGAAGTGCATTGGTTGGATCATGGCTCACTGAAGCCTTGACCTGCCCAGGCTCAGGTGATCCTCCCACTTCAGCTCCCCAAGTAGCTGGGACTACAGGCATACCACCACACCTGGCTAATTTTTTATATTTTTTTGTTCCCCAGGTTGGTCTTGAACTCTTGGGCTCAAGCAGTCTGCCCACTTTGGCCAGCCAAAGTATTGGGATTACAGACATGAGCCACTGTGCCTGGCAGGAATACATTTAGTGTGGGTTTAGTAGGTACACTTAAGTGTTTTGCTGTTACTTTTGTGAATAAATTATCCCCATGTAGGTATAACATAATGAACTGAACTCCCCCAAAAATTCATGTTAAAGTCTTAACCCCTAGTACTTCAGAATGTAACTGTGTTTGGAGATAAAAGAGGTAACTGTGTTAAAATGAGGCCTTTAGGATCCAGGCATAGTGGCTCACACCTGTAATACTAGCACTTTGGGAGGCCAAGGTGGGTGGATCATTTGAGGCCAGGAGTTCGAGACCAACCTGGGAAACAAAAAAATATAAAAAATTAGCCAGGTGTGGTGGTGTATCTGTAGTCCCAGCTACTTGGGGAGCTGAAGTGGGAGGATCACCTGAGCCTGGGCAGGTCAAGGCTCCAGTCCGCCATGGTCTAATCAATGCACTTCAACCTGGCTGACAGAGTGAGACCCTGTCTCAAAAAAAAGGTGGGGGATTTTTGAAATATGATCAATCTTTCTGGAAGACAGAATTACTTTTCTCTTTGGGAAAACATATAGAAAAGTCTATCAAAGAGCATACAGCTTTAAAAAAAATTGTAGAGAAATATAGGTTGTTGGGTAGATAATTGTTGACAGCTTTTCTCATTCTAAAACATATATTCACTTTTTCCCCCTAATTTTGTATTTAATTTTCTTAAAGGGGGCTCCAAAAGTTGCACTCTTCAGGCACCCAAAAACTTGGATCTACCCCTGGGACTAACCAAATGGATGTGCTGAGTTTCTGTGCCATTTGGGGAAATTATCCCCCAGTACCCTGTACTCTGTCTCCTAAGAAATACCAGAGCTGGTGGGCTGACAGTAAGAACTGCAATGATTGAGGATTTGCAATAGACTTGGGATAGCAAATACTGCATTGAAATTTTTTGGAAAAAAATTCAGATATACCTAACCCCAAATTAAGATGTGCGAAGTCTGCAATGAGGTTGGGGCCACAGAGATTCTGGGCAATAAGCCATGGAGAGAACCCACTTACCTCTCCTGGGATGTCTGCTCCTCATGCTGATTCTGCTCTTCAGCATATCTGGCTTCACTTACAACACTTATTCAAGAGTGGGTGCTCTGTGCTGACATCACAGCTTGGCCATTATGATGTAATGAGGAGGCATCTGTTATTCTCAGGCTAGGGCTTCCCTATTAGGAACATTCTAATTACTTTGTGGGTAATTGGATTCTTTCATCATTCAAGTGATGTAGAAGTCAATCCTGTTAGAACTTAATCTTTTTCAAGGACTCCTTCCTTTTTTTTTTTTTTTTTTTGAGATGGAGTCTCACTCTGTTGCCCCAGCTGGAGTGCAGTGGCGCGATCTCAGCTCACTGCAACCTCTGCCTCCCAGGTTCAAGCGATTCTCCTGTCTCAGCCTCCCCAAGTAGCAGGGAATACAGGTGCAAGCCACCATGCCCGGCTAATTTTTGTATTTTTAGTAGAGACAGGGTTTCACCATATTGGCCAGGCTGGTCTCTAACTCCTGACCTCCTAATCCACCTGCCTCAGCCTCCCAAAGTGCTGGGATTTACAGGCGTGAGCCATTGCACCCAGCTGACTCCTTTCTTTTATAATCACTCCATTCTGAATTAGACAGAGGTCTTTGCTTTTCCTTTCCATATTTCTCCTTCTTTGCCTTCGGGGGTTGCATTTGATAAGAGCTTTGCTCTTCCACCCAGCACTTAAGGAGCAGAATGTAACTCAGATGGCCTCCTTAAGGAAGGATTCCCCGACCCAAGGAGAATGCAGGGCTTTTCTCAAGCTCTTCCCTTTAACTGTTGGTTAAAGCAGTTGGTGCTGGGTGCCAGAGACAAGCTGGGCCCTGGTGAATTTTGCACTGCCCAAAATGATGATAGGATCCCGTTAGGAGTGTCTTACACCAAGGCTGCCTAACTCCTCCAAAGCTCCTTCCCCTCAGCGTTTTGCATAGCCAGAGGGGATTTCAGCAGAAGGAGAATAGGGCTTTTAAGAAATTAGGTAGCTCTCTAACCAGCACCGCCTCTAGCTCCCGGAACTCTAGCTAGCAAAAGAAGGGTAGTAAGTAAGGAGGTCTCTCTCACAGTCTCACACAAAGCAAATTGCTCACAAACTGGTGGTAAAGCACTCAGGAAGCAACTGGCTACAAAAGCTGCTTGGGCCAGGTGAGGTGGCTCATGCGTGTAATTGCAGTACTTTGGGAGGCCAAGGAGGGCAGATCACTTGAGGTCAGGAGTTGGACACCAGCCTGCCCAACATGGCAAAAGCACCAGCCTGCCCGACATGGCAAAACCCAATATGGCAAAAATTCTGCTAAAAAATACAAAAAATTGGGGGCCGGGCGCAGTGGCTCATGCCTGTAATCCCAGCACTTTGGGAGGCTGAGACAGGTGGATCATCTGAGGTCAGGAGTTTGAAACTAGCCTGGCCAACATGATGAAACACCGTCTCTACTAAAAATACAAAAATTAGCCGGGCATGGTGGTGGGCACCTGTAATTCCAACTATTCAGGAGGCTGAGGCAGGAGAATTGTTTGATCCGGGAGGCGGAGGTTGCAGTGAGCCAAGATCGTAGCACTGCACTCCAGCCTGGGCAATAGAACAAGCCTCCATCTTAAACAACAACAACCACAGCAACAAAACCCACAAAAATTGGCCAGGCGTGGTGGCTCATGCCTGTAATCCTAGCACTCTGGGAGGCTGAGGCAGGTGAATCACCTGAGGTCAGGAGTTCAAGACCAGCCTGGCCAACATAGTGAAACCCATCTCTACTAAAAATACAAAAATTAGCCGGGTGTGATGATATGCACCTGTAGTCCCAGATACTGGGGGCGGGGGCGGGGAGCTGAGGCAGGGAGAATCGCTTGAACCTGGGAGGCAGAGGTTGCAGTGAGCCAAGATCGCGCCACTGCACTCCGGCCTGGGCGACAGAGCAAACAAGACAAAACAAAAAACTAACAAGAGGGGGAGGAGCGAAAAAGAAAAAATAAAAAAACAAAAGCCTGCTTATAAGAGTGCACCCTCTACTGAAGGGTTGAAAAAACATAGTCATTACAGGCCTAGTACTGCAGCACTCCATGAAATTAGACATTATCAGACATCTACAGAACTGATTCGCAAACTTCCCTTCCAGCATCTGGTGTGAGAAATTGCTCAGGACTTTAAAACAGATCTGCTCTTCCAGAGTGCAGCTATTGATGCTTTGCAGGAGGCAAGCAAGGCCTATCTGGTTGGCCTTTTTGAAGACACCAGCCTGTGTGTTGTCCATCCCAAATATGTAATACCTATGTCAAAAGACGTCCAGCTAGCACTCCGCATGCGTGGAGAACACGCTTAAGAATCCACTATGAAGGGGGAAACATTCATTCTCAAACGAGAGAAAAAGTCTCTGCTTCCTGTCATTGGTAGTTCTGGATGTCATTGGTAGTTCTTTCCCCATGGGGGTCAAAAGGTACCTAAGTATATGACTGTGAGCAGAAAAGTAGGAGACAGAAGTCAGGTGTTGTCAGTTTTTCAATTTTCATTTGTGTGTGAATTCTTAATATGAATGTGGGTGGGGATGTAAAGTTCATTACATTAAAACATCAGTGTAAGTCAAAATGTTTCAGCGAATCAGTGGTTCAACTTTATAATAATAAGCAAACCTATTAAATTTTTCTGGACACACACAAAAAAAGAAACAAGATGACCAAGAGATTGAGAGTCAAGGAGGGAATCTTGCCTCTGAGTCTCTTGCTACCCTTAGCCCCAAACAAACAATACTTCCGAATGTCTAATGACATACTTTCTTTTCATATTTCAACTTTATTTAAAATATGAGGTTTTATGTCCAGGAGGGAGGGCAGTTGCCCATGGAAGGTAAAGTGAGGCACAATACTATTGGGTTGAGGGCTGAGTGCACAGGGTTGCACTGGAAGGAACTGGGGAAGTTCTGGGAGGGCCTGGTGACAACGGTTTTGGGGAGATTCACATAGAAAATTTTCATTTCCTCCCCAGGTTAGCTATTCAGTGGGTGGATTATTCAGTCTTTCTAGCAAAGTCACTGCTCTATACAACATCAATAAAAGTGCCAAAGCTGGGGACACAGAGAATACTGTCATTGCCTTTTGTTTCTCTTTACACCTAGGTGGGGAAAGGAATGGAAACTAACAGCAGAAAATGAAACATTTCTGATGTTATACCTTGCCGTGAAAAATCACGGGTTTGTGTAGAGACCTCTCTCTCTCTCTCTCTCCCTTTTTTTTTAATTGAGGGTCTGTCTCACTGTCACCCAGGCTGGAGTGTAGCGATGCGATCATAGCTCAGTAACCTCCAACTCCTGGGCTCAAGCGATCCTCCTGCCTCAGCTTCCTGAATAGCTGGACTACAGACCCGTGCCACCATGTCCAGCTAATTTTTAAAATTTTTGTAGAGACAAGGTCTCACTATGTCGCTCAGGCTGGTCTTAAACTCCCAGGTTCAAGCAATGCTCCTGTCTCAGCCAGACTCCCAAAGTGTTGTGATTACAGGTGTGAACCACCACAGCCAGCAGAGACCCGTTTCTTAGCCTGGGAGTGGGATGTGATCAGGAGGCCCAGATTTAAGCCCATTTTGAGCTGTACTAACAAATTCTATGACCCTACTAGAGTCATTTCTCACCTTTGGACCTGTATTCTCATCTGTAAAGAAGCCTGGATCCAATGATCTCTAAAGGGAAGCCTTTTCAGGTCTGATTCTGTGACCTGCAAACTGCGAAGATCCAAACAGTTTCCAGAAAAACACAGGAGTTAGAAACAAGGGAATGTGGGTGTTAGATGGAAAACTGAGGAGCTGGGGCTCATAATGAAAGGTTTTTCTGCATTCACAAAGAAAAACAAAGGAACACAAAGGAGGCTATGGGACAGGTAGGTGTAGGAAGGTATCTGCAGTCTGGATGAGAGGAATGGGCCACAGTATTTCTACTGGGTGTCTCAAAGACCCAAGCCTCTGACCATGGTAGTGTTTTCTCTTATGGCACTTCCCAGTCCATGGCTGACATATTCAAAATTGCTCCTGTTCATTAGTCATGAGCTGTCAGAGGAGTTTCTACCACAATGCCTAATGCATAACACACTAATAGGGTGGCTGAAGATTCCGCTAAACTCTGAGTGTCCCGGTGTCCGATGAGACTGCACCTGCTGGGAGAAAGCAGTGGATGCTGCTGTGTCCAGGCACACTCTGCTTTGCTTACTGGGGCTGTGGGAAATACAGGTGGAAGTTTTGGAAAGAGTAGTGCAAGATGGAAAGGGCACACCGCCTAATCTTGGTTGATTTGCAGATGGTGGGTTTTGTGGTGATGCTGCATGGGTTCAACCCAAGGTGAGGAAAAGCCAGGGGGTTGGGAGAATCTCAGTGCTGAAGTCCTGGGATAAGAGTACACACCAATGGTATCAGGGCAGGGAATCTCTCCAGACAGCCTTGAAAGAACCAGGCACTCAGAAGTCACTCAAGAAATACTAGTTTCTTTCCTATTTTACAAGGCTTGGTGGCACCGATAGTAAGTCAGGTTCCAAGGAGACGCCTGTTATTTGTGTGCACAGGAAGGTAGCTCAGCCAGACCCAGCCTTGAGGCAGTTGGGGAAACTAACAGCTTACCTAAGCCCAGGGGCAGCTCAATATGGGAAGAATCAAGACAAAAATGTTGTTCTATAAAGCCGACATTGGGGGAGTAAGCCAGCGTACTTCTGAGAAAGAGCTTAGGGAACAAGATTATCATTAGCTTTCTGCCCACAGTCAGAGTTGGCATTTACCCAGTAACATTAGGATTCCCACAAAAGGCCCAAGCACAGACCATGTAGCAGGTGTTCTAATCATGGACCCAACCTAGTGGAAACATTAGAGGGGTTTGTCTGTTCAATGCCAGTCGGGGAAGAGGGAGGGAAGTGGCACACCAACAGGTGTGGAGTGTTGGCTCGGGTCAGGAGAGAATTCCAATGTATGGCAAGGCTGGAGTGTAAGCAGGCAGGCGAGGGGTATCCTGTGCTGATCCTGCAGAGATGGGACACTGGCACAGGAGACAGCAGCAAACTCCTTCGAGCCACAGATGAAGCTTGGGACCCCCCTGTCTTCTCCAAGCCAGTCCAGGAGACTGGCAGGACGGGAAGGCAGAGCACAATCAGAAACTATGGTCTTTTCCTAATAAGAAATAATATATAGCAAGGTTTTTAATATTGTTTTTAAAGAGGAAAAAAATATAACATCACGGTTACACGGAAGCTCTGGAGATTTCCTGGGTTCACAATCCTACTTCTGCCATTTACTAGCTGTGAAATCTTGAACAAATTACTGAGCTTCTCTGAGCCTGTTTCCTCAGCTATAATCAGAGATAATGATAATGCTTTACTCATAGGGTGGTTTTGGGCATGCATACAAACAAAACAGATTTTATGATCGAGTCATGGTTCTGGAAAGAAAAAAACCCCAGATTTTAGCACACAAGTGTTAAGTAAATGTGACCTCTCATTATTAATACAACATGGCAGTGACAAGCATACATTAGACAAGAGATTGTTCCACACTGAGCCTCCACCCAGTCTCCCTCTCTATTATCCTCCTGTGGGCTCCTAATTGATGACTCAACAGTGCATTGCTTGGCAGCTTCCAGTAGTTTCTTCATTTTGCTGCAACTTTGAACTGAAGGTGATTCACATGGTGCACGAAATTCTTCTTGTTTTCTTCACAAGATAAGGGCATTTGTTTCAGGAATGACTTGGGGACTCCTCTCTTTCAGCCAACTTTTCTCAAAGACTAAGACTGTGGACAGGAGGGGCATGGTAACAAACCCCATACTCTATTCTTTCTTTCTTTCTTTCCTTCCTTCCTCTTTCTTTCTTTTCTTTTCTTTTCCTTCCTTCCTTCCTTTCTTTCTTTCTTTCTTTTTCTTTCTTTCTCTCTCTCTCTCTCTCTCTCTCTCTCTCTCTCTCTCTCTCTCTCTCTCTTTTTGACAGAGTCTCACACTCTGTTACCCAGGCTGGAGTGCAGTGGTGCGATCTCGGCTCATTGTAACCTCAGCCTTCCGGGTTCAAGCGATTCTCCTGCCTCAGCCTCCTGAGTAGCTGGGATTATAGGCATGAGTCACCACACCTGGCTAATTTTTGTATTTTTAGTAAAGATGGGGTTTCACTATGTTTGGCCAGGCTGGTCTTGAATCCTGACCTCAAATGATCTGCCTGCCTTGGACTCCCAAAGTGCTGGGATTACAGGTGTGAGCCAGCACAGCCTGCCCCACACTCTATTCTGAATGTATGTATGGGCACGTGAACATGCCCATCCCCTTTCACTCAGTGATAAGGAAGAGGGGGAACCAGAAATTTCTCTTTGAGAAATCAATAACAGAAATGGGTGTGGGGAGCTGGTTACCTGGAAGATCCTTGTTCATTTGTAACATCAAGAACTGCTTCTTTTCCTTCTTCTCTCTTCTAGAAGACTGTCAAGGAGCCTGAGTGAGGAAAGTAGACCAACCATGGGCTTTGAGAAAAGCAAATAGGGTTTCCATCCCTTCTGGCGGGAGAAGGAATAGCAGAGATGAACAAGAATGAAGATGGAAACAAATGGAAATAGACTAAAGTAAGGTAAATGCCCTATATGTTAAAAGAAAAAAAGTGATGAGAAGGGAGAGAGACAAGGAAAGAAAGAGAAAAGTAAAGAGGTTAGGAATAGGGTAAGAGAAAAGGAAAAACAGCAACCAGGAGAGGAATCACTCCCCTGTTAAGGTTAACCAGGAGGAGAGGCATAAGGCATGAAGGTGAGTGGGTATGAGAGTCCAGCTTTCCCACTGCACTTGCTCTGGTTATGGAGCAGACCATCTTCTGGTACCATTTACTATTCAAGTTGCTTTGATGCTTTTTTTTTGAGACAGAGTTTCACTTTTGTTGCCCAGTCTGGAGTGCAATGGCGCAATCTTGGCTCACCGCAACGTCTGCCTCCTGGGTTCAAGTGATTCTCCTGCCTCAGCCTCCCAAGTGGCGGGGATTACAGGCATGTGCCACCGCGCCTGGCTAATTTTTTTGTATTTTTAATAGAGACAGGGTTTCTCCATGTTGGTCAGGCTGGTCTGGAACTCCTAACCTCGGGTGATCTGCCCACCTCAGTCTCCCAAAGTGCTTAGATTACACATGTGAGCCACTGTGCCTGGCCATTTTTTTTTTTTTTTTTAACAACCATGTGGATTGACTAAAATGCTTTGATTCTTCATTTGAAATGTTTCTATTCCATATACCCATTATCTTTTATCCCCACAAAAGCCCTTAACATTGTTTCCTTTAATCTTTTGGGTTCTCAAGCATCATTTTCACCAACAGAGATATAGTTGTCTCAGACCATGGAGGCTAGAAGTCTGTGAGGGCAAGAGCAAAATGAAGCAGAGGATGAGCTGTGGTTTGGAAGGGGCTCTGGAATATGCTGGGGTGAGGTGAGGCTGCAGGTTGGTTATGGGATGCTTCCTGGACTCTCGAACATCTGTGCCAAAAAACAGAGGACCCATCCTTGGCTTCAGCCAAACGCTTGGGGTGCTCTGTGTTCTGAACCATAGCACTAGGTTGGAAAATGTGGCTTCTAATCTATACTCTGCCATGTACAGATCACAACATATCATACAAGGGGCCTTCAAAGATCACCTAACCTAAATCCAATTTCCCAAGGGAAAAACTGGGGCACAAAGAGATGAAGTAACTTGCCCAAAGTTATATAGCTAGTCAGGGACTTCCTCTTCGGAGGCAAAAGAAATCGGAATAGTGATTCTCCTGATTCACTGTCCCTCGACAAACAGTCCATAAAGTGCTTGGAGGTTATTAAAAGGCACCCCAGAAAAGTAAGGCTGGCATTTTCCTGGAAGCCCCTGAGTGTACCAACCCCTTAGGCACCTCAGTATTTGGCTATAAGAACAGATCTGGAGTTGCTTTGGCCTCCATTTTAATCCCTGAAGCTGCCTGGAGGCTGGAGCTCTGACGGCTACCTGTCATCACTCCCCAGCCAGTCCACGGACACCGCAGCCAGGAACTGTCAGTGGTGACAAGGGAATCCCGTCATAACGCCAAGGACCAAGGGGCAATGGCCAGGTTCCTGGGATTAAGCAAGGCAATTATGGCTGAGTTAAAGCTAGGATTGGCAGGACAAGGGGACCTGAGGTGGAAAAGGCGGGTAAGAAGAGGGAATGCGCCCGCAATCGAAATGACTTCGACTGGGTGGGCTACTTTACATCATACCTCCTCCATCCCCAAAAGGTTCTTAACCTTCTTCAACTGCCTAGGCCTGATGGACCTCCTCCCTTTCTCCCAGTGCCCACTCACTGAGGGGAAAGCCACCATCATCCCCATTCTTTTCCTTTTGCCTAATCCCTTGGGTGCGGTGTAGGGTTTCCTTCCTCCTATACCCTGGGGTTCCTTCTGCTCACATCCGACCAGCTTTTAACAACCCGATCTCCCTCCCCGAGCTTCGTTGATTCGGCCCACCCCGCTCCTGATTTCTCCACCCTCCTCGTCCTCCCCGCCAATCCTGGTCTCTCCTATTCCTCCCCACCACATCGGTCCCCCCGGGTGCCTTTGGGGTTTTCCGCCGTCGGCCGCAGGTGCCTCGTCTCAGATAAAGTGGATCCAGCCCTGGGGCTCCGGGGCTCCGCCACTGCCTGGGTGCTCGGGCCCTCGTAGAGCATAGTCACGGCCGCCGTTGTTGTCCCAGAACTCGTGACCTGTCACACGGTAGCGCAAGGCGAAGAGCAGAGAACCCCCAATCGGCGGCGCGGGCAGGCGGAAGGCGAAGCGATCGGCGCGCGGCGGGGGCGGGGCCGGGCCGGCGTAGGCGGCGGGGGCCTCACGTTGGCTCCGCCAGCCGTCGGCGCTCCAGCGCACGCTCACGCGCTTCTCGTAGGCCAGGTCCAGCACGCGCGCGCTCCCGGCCACGCCCAGCGGGCCCGCCTCGGCGCGTTCCAGGCAGATTCGCTGCGCCTGCAAGCGGGCGGCGAAGCCGGGCTCGCTGGCCGGCTCCAGGGCGGCGCGCGCCTCCTGGGGGAAAGAAGAAGCGGGAGGAGGGAGCCCGAGGCGGAGAGAGGGGAGAGACAGGGGCGGTGTCAGAGCGAGGCGCTGGGCCAATCAGAGGCCGAACCCGGCGTCCGGGCCTGCACAGTGCGGCCCAGCTGCCAGGGTGGCCTAGAGCCACTCGCGTATGGGGGACCCAAAAAGGGATGGGCAGGCGCAAGCCCAGGGATGGGATGGAGATGGGTGCTCCTTGGCAAATCCACTCCCACCTGCCCGCTGCGGCCGACTGGGGAAGGTCCCCAGGAGGGGAGGTGCCCCCGCCGCCTACCTGGAGGCCGCGGGCGCGGGGCTGGCAGGGCGCGAAGTGGCGGAGGGCGTCCCTCTGCAGTTGGATCTGCACGTGGCGGGGCACCCGGGGCAGCTCCCCGGGACGGAAGCGGCGCACGGCGGCCAGCTCCAACCCCAGTGCGTCGGCAAAACGCACTCTCTTGCGGGTGTTTGGGCTACGGCTGCGGGGCGCCCGAGCCCCGCCGCCTCCGGCTGGTGCAGACCGGGCCCGGCGTCCCCGACTTGGTGCGTGAGCGCGGGATCGGGCCCCGAACCGCGTCCCTCCCTCGCCTGGCTCCTCCTCCGGCTCCTCCTCGAGGCTGGGCCGCTGGCTACGGTAGTAGGCGCGCTCCGTTAGCGCGGCAATAAAGCTCAGGTTGCGGGGGATGTCGGTGCCGGGGGGTCGCTCACGGGACATGGCAGCCCCCTCCCCGACTGGGCCAGCCCGCAGCGCCGCCGCGCTGCCCTCTCCTCCTCTCTCCCGCCCGCCCCGCGTCGGCGCAGAAGTCGCAGGGTCAGCTTCTGCAGCCCCTCGCCCCTGCGTACTCTCCTTGCAGTCACCTCCAGGATCCTCTACCTCCGGTTGCTTTGCCTCTCCTCTGTGACCACCTTTCCCTCCCTCTGGCCGTCAGCTTCCAGGGTCTTAAGACTATCACATCCTGCCTCCTTGCGAGCGGTCTGCTCTGAGCGTGCGCTCAACGGCGCTCACCCTCCGGTTCCAAGGCCCTCACGGCCCCGGCCCCCGCCCACAGCCCTCTGACAGGTGGCTCCGCTTGTCTTCGCTGCTGCACCACGGGGCGGGGACTTCACCTTTTCGGTCCCAAGTGAGGCCACTCAGCCTTTTTAAAAAACATCCACGGGCCGGACGCGGTGGCTCACGCCTCGAATCCCAGCACTTTGGGAGGCCGAGGTGGGAGGATCGCTTGAAGCCAGGAGTTCAAGACCAGCCTGGGCGACATAGTGTGACCCCCCCATCTCAACAACAACAACAATAATAATAATGTTAAAATTTTAAAAAGTCCTCAACATTTCCCGCACAGCACAGGAAAGGTTAACGCCGGGAAGAAAAAATAACCTTTCATTTTCTTGCAGCGGAGGGTTAAAAATGCCCAGCATGTGACTTTGTCTTCGGGGTTCACCGTTTTCTTTTCTGAAACCTAGGCTCCTGGTTTGGGCAGGCGGTGGCGGTGGGTGCAAAGAAGGAAAGGTCACGAAGCTAGGTAGAGTCTTTCAAATAGAAGGTGAGAATGTGGCACCCTAACTAAGAACTGTCCAAGGTCTGGTGCTATTTAGCTGTGTAACCTTGAGCAAGCAAGGCATCGCTTCTCTGGACTCAGTGTTCCCAACTTCTTTCTCTCCCCCCCCCCACCCCCCCCCCCCCCCTCCCTCTGTGTGTGTGTGTGTGTGTGTGTGTGTGTGTGTGTGTGTGTGTGTGTCAGAGTCTCACTCTGTCACCAAGGCTGGAGTGCAGTAGCGTGATCTTGGCTCACTGCAATCTCCCCCTCCTGGGTTCAAGTGATTCTCCTATTTCAACCTCCTGAGTAGCTGGAATTACAGGGGCCCACCACCATGCCAGGCTAATTTTTGTATTTTTAGTAGACATGGGGTTTCACCATGTTGGCTGGGCTGGTCTCGAACTCCTGATATCAGGTGATATGGCTGCCTCAGCCTCCCAAAGTGCTGGGATTACAGATGTGAGCCATCATGCCATACTCTGAATTCAGTGTTCTCGTCTGTAAAAAAGTGGTAAGAGTTCTGATTTCTAACCCAACGTAAGCCCTTTGAGGGCAGGGGCTTTGTCTGATTAACGGTGAGTTTTAGTACATGGTAGGCACTCAAATTATTGAATGAACGAGCACTCAATAACTCTCTTGGAGTTGGGAATGTGGAGTTCTAGGTCCAGTGGGTGCTTCCAAGAAGGGCAGAGCTGGCTTTTTCCCCTTTCATTTTTTTTTTGTTTTTTTTACATTAGTGAAAAAAAATGTGAAGTGTTTTTAGGTTTTTTTCTAACTTTCCTACTGATTTTATATAGCACTTAAAATGTGCTAGGTACTGTTGTAATGGTTTTACAAATACTAACTGATGTAATACAACCCTCAGAGGAATAAAGACTATTGTGCCTAGTTTAAAGATGAGAAAAGTGAGGGACAGAGGGGAGAGGACTCTTGCCCAGGGCCACATAGTTAATAATTGGGGAGGTGGGATTAGGACCTAAACAGTTCAGCTCTAGAGTCCATACTCTTATCCACTTGGTTATATAAGATTAAAACATTTAACAATAATAGTTAACATCCTCAGAGTGTTAAAAGGGCACTTTTAACTTAGAGCAGAAATGAAGCCTCTACATTTAAAGCAGCAGGATAGTTTAACTGTAAAACCACAAGTGACTAAGTTGAAAATGAACCATGAGACACATGCCGTCTTGTTATTGTACAATTAATTCCTGTTTGCATGCATTCATACTAGTATTGACTGTAGCAGTACTATTTAGCTAGGACTCATTTTTAAAGCAATATTGACTTTTTAAAATTTTATACATATATATAGAATGCATGGATGTATTCTTTTCATATTTTAGGGTATAAAATAATCATACATTAATTTATATTACAATCAAGCTGGCTCAGGAGTTCGAGATCAGCCTGGGCAACATAATGAGATCCCCATCTCTATAAAAAATGAAAAATTAGCCAAGCATGGTGGAGCACATCTCTAGTCCCAGCTACCGGGGAGGTTGCGGTGGGAATATTGCTTGAGCCCAGACAGTGGAAGCGGAAGTGAGCTGTGATTGTAACACTACACTCCAGTTTAGGCCATAGAGTGAGACCCTTGTCTCACAAACAAACTAGCCAACAAATCAGGAGTGCATATGAAGACTTGGACTAGGTTATTCTCTAAAGAAAGGAGCAACTTTGCTGGTAGCAACCAGAATGATCAGGCTAAGAGCAAAAAAGAAATGAGGATGGTTGAAAGGATACAGCCATAAAGGAGTATAATAGGCTGTGTGTTTAGAATAGAGGAGAGAATTGAGTGTGGACTTGTAAATGGTGTGGATTCAGACTATGAGAACAATATTGACTATTTGAAGGGAAGAGGTGATCTTGAAGCAATAGTGTCAAAGTTACAGAATGAGATGGGAGTCCTAGCCTCTTTACATATCAGTATATGGCTTTGGGTCAATCACTTAATCTCTCCAAACCTCAATTTTCTCATTCATAGAAGGAGGGTAAAACAGCATAAGAATTGGTAAGAAGATAAAGTGTATTGCTTGAGCCCAGACGGTGGAGTTTACCATCCTCAGAGTGTTAAAAGGGGGAATCTCAGAGTAGAAAAAAAGCACTTTGCACCTAATAACTCTTCAAAATATGTTAGTTTTTACCTTTTTTTTTTTTTTTTTTTAAGACAGAGTCTCCTTCTGTCACACAGTCTGGAGTGCAATGGTATGACCTCAGCTGACTGCCACCTCTGCCTCCTGGGTTCAAGTGATTCTTGTGCCTCAGCCTCCTGAGCAGCTGGGATTACAGGCATGCACCACCACACCTAGCTAATTTTTGTATTTTTAGTAGAGACGGGGTTTTGTCATGTTGGTCAGGCTGGTATGGAACTCATGGCCTCAAGTGATCCGCCTGCCTCAGCCTCCCAAAGTGCTGGGATTACAGGAATGAGCTACCAAACCCAGCTAGTTGTTACTATTATTGCTACAGAAAAGACCTTGCTTCTCTAGTGACCATAAGGGCAGTTGGTAATACCGAGGCTTGGATTGGAGGTAGAAGCAAAGGGAACTAGCAGAAAAGGAGAATTGGATTGCCTCTTTCAGGCCTTTGGTTGGGGTGCTGTTTAAATGGAGGAAATGCCAGATCCAAGAGCCCAGGGGGCTGGCTGTGAGTGCCCTCATGTGGATCAGCTGTGGTTAGACTGCTTAATGCCTTGTGATCTGCCCCATATAAATATACTGCCATGTATAAATAATGGTCGCATATATATGTAATCTGGAAAGATAAACATCAAGCTTAACACTGGCAACATGCAGGGAGGGAAGTGGAATGGGGGGTGTGTGTGTGTGCGTGTGTGTGTGTTTGAGAACCTGTATTTTATTACTCCGTATCTCTTTATTTGATTTTTTTTCATAAGAATTAGTTCATGTGTTAGGTAAAAAAAATAAATAAAATAAAATAAAATAAATCTATTACAAAATAATAAATAGAATTAAAGAAAAGTACGGGCAGAAACTGCTTGTGATCCAAGTCCTGACTCCCTGATGCCTGGCTGAAGCCCAGCCCACAAACAGAACACTGGGTTAAAGGTCCTGGAGAAAAGAGGATGGGAAAGGTTTGGTGTCTGTGTGGTGTCTGCTAGTCCCAGAAGGGTAAGGCACCTGGCAGACGTTTTCAGCTTAATGGGAACTGCTCCTGTTTTCCAGGCACACACAATCCAGGGCTAGAGAAGTTCAACAAGTGCATGGAACATCGGAAACCTCCTGGAAATGCTGAATTTGCCTCGAGATGTCCTGAAGTCCAGCATACTTCTCTGGGCAGCCTCGAGGCTCAGGAGCCCAGCCCAGCCCAGCTCACCGTGCCTTCTCAGCCAGCCCTTCTTAGCCTTCAGCAGCCCTCCCTCTTCCTGAGTAGTGGCCCTTCGCAGGCCTGCGTCCCAGCCCCGCCCCTCTCTCTGGACGCATCTCTGGGCCCCATCATCACCCGGCGCCGGGCCCTCCCTCTGCCCCCCCCTTTCTCCTCCCTTCTTCCCTCCCTCTCTTCCTCCCTCTCTCCCTCCCTCCCAGCTCCTGCACCAGGAAACGGCCCGGATCCCGGCAGCGGCCTGACCCGTGAGATCCCTAACCTGGCAGGCGGGCGGGGTTGGAGACTGGCTGAGGTGGGGGTAAGGGAGGAGCTGGGCCTTTGGGCTGCACTAGGGGGAACCGGGAATAGAGATGGTGTCGGCAGGAAGCCCTTGGCCCTGGGTTTCCTGGGAGGACAGTCATTAAACATGGATTCGGCCACACAGCTGGTAGAGCGTTGGGGGCAGGGGCCCAGGCCCAGAGCTGCAACCCCAGCCCTCCCAGGCCAGACCCTGATCCCTGGCCTTCTCTTCCTGGTTCTGATCTCCCCCTCCCCTTTCCAGGGCTCCACGCTGGCCGGGAGGATGAAAGGCCCCAGCTGGGGGCTCCTTGCCACCAGCGCTGTGTCTTAAGAGCTGGCATCCCGGCTGGGTGAGTGTCTCCTTCCTTTCTCTGTCTGGAGTAACCCATTGCGTCTCCCACCTTTCTCTTCAGCCCATCTGCTCCCCTTCATCTTGTGCCTTTGCCAACATCTTTACATCTTGCATTTGGGGAGGTCCTAAGCCCCCTCCTGTAGCCAAGAAGGTGAGGACTGAGCAGGGGGAGGTGTGTAGGGGTGTCACAGAGCTGACTTTGTCTTACTATGAAAAGAATCTAAAGTATTCTAAACATAAAATTTACTTGTTTTGCATTTAATTTTGCATATTAGGATACAATGGCCAGCCTCTCGAACCCTGGTCCCCCATCATGATTTAATTCCCTTGTTCTTGTCTCTCCCTGTCTAGTGAGCTCTGAGCATTTCCTCCCTCCTCCCCATCTCACTGGGTTGGCCAAACCAGAAATGCTCCTTCTGGTTCTCTGTCCATATATTCATGCCAGTCTTTCATCCTTGCCTCTTATAGCCGCCCGGATGGCGACCCCAGCCTCGGCCCCAGACACACGGGCTCTGGTGGCAGACTTTGTAGGTTATAAGCTGAGGCAGAAGGGTTATGTCTGTGGAGCTGGCCCCGGGGAGGGCCCAGCAGCTGACCCGCTGCACCAAGCAATGCGGGCAGCTGGAGATGAGTTCGAGACCCGCTTCCGGCGCACCTTCTCTGATCTGGCGGCTCAGCTGCATGTGACCCCAGGCTCAGCCCAACAACGCTTCACCCAGGTCTCCGATGAACTTTTCCAAGGGGGCCCCAACTGGGGCCGCCTTGTAGCCTTCTTTGTCTTTGGGGCTGCACTGTGTGCTGAGAGTGTCAACAAGGAGATGGAACCACTGGTGGGACAAGTGCAGGAGTGGATGGTGGCCTACCTGGAGACGCGGCTGGCCGACTGGATCCACAGCAGTGGGGGCTGGGTAAGAAGCTTCTCAATTGCCGCTCTGCACATCCCTCCGCAAAGCTGGTCTCCAGGGGGAAGATGGGGGCTCTGATTGGAGGCTGAGGCAGCTATGTTGGGAATGAGGTATGGGGCTGAGGCTCCCCGTCTGGGTGGAATCAGACTGAGAGATGCCTGGACTCTGCACTCCAGGGCTGCCATACAGTCAACACTGGATGGGCTCATGGTCCCAAGCAGTGGACAGAATATGCACCCAAGTAGTGCCTGCAGGGGAATGGTGTCAGGGACTTTTTGCATCTGAGTCATGGCGTGGGAGGTGGGGAGGATCAGGGATGGGTGGTGGTCAGGCAAGCCTTGGCAAAGGATACTAGTTCTGAGCAGAATTTTTCGCCAAGGAAAGGATGGAATTCACTGGAGGCAGAGTGGGGGTATACCTGGGGGGATCAGAGGGGCTTGCAGTAGAGCTTTGGCCAGAGAGGAGCTGGGAATGGGGTAGTGCTCGCAGTGGATGGAACTGGAACTCTTCCTCTCCTCTTCTCTCCACTCTTTCCTCTCCTGATATCCCTTTCTCCTTCTTTCTCTCCTACTTCCCTTCTCTCCCACAGGCGGAGTTCACAGCTCTATACGGGGACGGGGCCCTGGAGGAGGCACGGCGTCTGCGGGAGGGGAACTGGGCATCAGTGAGGACAGTGCTGACAGGGGCCGTGGCACTGGGGGCCCTGGTAACTGTAGGGGCCTTTTTTGCTAGCAAGTGAAAGTCCAGGGCCAGGTGGGGCTAGGTGTGGCTGGGGGTCGGGAGAGCAGGAACAGAACAGAGAAATGCCCTTGGAAGAAGTGGAGTTGGTGGATGGGTGGGCATGGAACAGGGATGGGCAGGGGAAGGGTAGTGTGTAAGGGAGCTGAGTAGGCCAGGTAGGCGATTAGAAGAGTGAGCAGGACACATAGGGGAGGGGAATGTTTCGGCAAGTTTAGAGGGGCAGGAGGTGGAGTCGTTCCAGGGCTGGGGGAGGTGGGAGGGATCATGCTTATAGGTTTGGGCACATGAAATGACCTGGAACTTGGTTTGTAGCCCTGAGGAAGGTGGACTTGCATAAGCAGTTGTGTTTCCATTGGATGGGTGGGATTTGGGGAACATAGAAGACACACCCTTTGGAATGGAAGCTTGAGGGTTCTTGGATGATAGGGAGAGGGGCTGTAACCATGGGCTGCTTGGACACACGTATGCATGTGCACGCATGCTGCTGTGCATGCTGGGCTGCCTGGCAAATCTGGTGGTGGTGGGATTCCCCAAGGAGAAAACATTCCCTGTTGCCATGGCAAGAACTAGGAGCAGTTCTCTTCCCTGCCACCCACAACCCCTCCTTTCCCTTGCCCTAGTCCTGATGCCTCAAGGCTTAGAGAGAAACATTGTATCCAGAGGGGTAGGGCTCTGCTGCTTCTCTCCAGAAAGTAATTGGCAAGGCTTTGGCCAGAACAGCAGTGACCTTGTTCCTTCATCATCCCCCTTCTTTGTGCATCATGCACTTGCTGCTGCCTCCCGGGCTCTGACAGAAGGGCAGGGCTGTTGAGCCTGGATGGGTGGAGGCTTAGGTAGCTGGACCTGCCTGCCACCCTCCTCTCCCACTCAGGCACAATGGTGCCTAAAGTGTTTCCAGTCTCTGGGACCTCTGTACTCAAACTGAAACTCTTAAGTTGGGGCCCTAACTAATTTTCCTTTTGAGGTTGTGGACATAAGTGCTGATGTAGAATACAGTCTGGGTCCCACACTGTGTCTCAGTGAGACTGCTTATGCCTTGAGAGGACCATTTCAGCTCTGAATCCCATGGGTGTGAGGGTGATGGGTACTCCAGGACTGGCCTATGCTGTGTTGTGGGCTTTGGTTCGGCTTTATCAGGGACCAGGCATATGGGTTCTAGAGTATCTACCATGACCTAGGAGCATTTATGATTTCTTTGAAGCCACGCTGTTTGCATGGGTGTTACTTGTCTGTACCTCAGAGTCTGAGGATGTTAACTTTGGAACTCGCAGTCCTCTAGAACAGCTTGATTATAACTTTTTCTTTTGAGGAAGAAATTACTCACTCCAGATGCATGCCCTGAGCCAGACCTCACTGCTGCACTTTCCAAGGTGCTAAGATTGCTGCTCTCCAATGCTGACTTTCTGACACAGTGCTCTAGAACCCTGCCTGTGGTCCTGAGCACTGATCAGCTTAGCTAGACCATGGTTGACTCTTCTTGGAGATTTTCACTTGGTCCTAGAATGTGGCAACATAGTTGTGCTCGCCTGAATGTGGGACCAAATTGGCCTCAGGTGTTTAGTCCAGACTTCTGCTTTTGAGAGAGGGCTGCACTTTTTAATGGTTTTTCCAGGGGAGGTGGTAGGCTGCACGTGCCACTTGGTCTTGTTGTGAGTATGCTGACACCAGAAACTCAGAGCCAGTCTGTGGCAAGCAGTTGGGGTGGGGGGTCTCTGACTTGCTCAGGACAAGCTAGGCCAGTGGTTTTCAAACTGCTTGGCAGAGCCCTGAAGTTTCCTAGGGGTTGCCTCAGGAGTCCTCGTGGAGCTGAAGGGGGTGGAGAGCTGAGCAGGCTGGGCAATTTGCCCTCTAACAGAACAGCTCCCCTTGTACCTGTCTTACATATCGGGGTTCAGGGTAAGATTTTGTTTGCATTAAGGGGTTTGCTGCTGAAAAAAAGTTGGAAAACCACTGACTAGACCATCGGCTCCAAATTGGAGCTTGTGCTTCCTTCCCCAGGTTTGGAGCACACTGTTTACCCTACCCTCTGCCACAGGATGCATATCCCTGTTAGCATTCCCGGGGACCTTTAGCCAAGAGGGGCTGCAGGGACCATGGCCAGGTTACTGAAATGCCCTGCCCTGAAGCCTTGACAGCTGGGTGGAAAGAGAGGCTGTTTTCTGACAGGGTAAAGGGCTTGGTCTGGATTCCCAGAAGCATAGCTTAGATGGGACCACAGTGGGCAATTTTGACCTGTCCTGCCCTTCTTAGCTTGAAGGGAAACTCCAGAGACTCTTCTGTCAGGGAAAACTAGGGACTCTCTTCTAGAGCCATATAGTTCCTTGGGATTAGCTCTTGGCCAAGAAGGCTGAGTATGGCTCCCAATTTTTAAATCCATTTCATTTTTTAAAAAATAAGGGAAATAAATGTAATTGCCATTTTTCAAAGATTAAGTAGGAGGAGAGGGGTTTCTTGCTCTCCAGAGCCCAAAGGGACAAATAGAGACTTTGCTTAGGCCAAGGAAGGAGCGGAAGTAGGGCAACTCGGTCCTGCGATTATTAATCCTACTCCCCACTTATTCTAGGGCACACATACACTATTTTACTTTTTTAAAATCATAAAATGGCAGAAGAGATTTGGTTAGTTTAGAAGAAAAGAAAGCTCTATAAATATAAATCTATATTCCTGTATTTTTATTTAATAATTTATAAATACCAAGTTCATTTGACTTTTATTTTTGTGTAATATGTAATGGTCGTATTAAAAAAAATAAATAAAGCCCAGAAGTTTAATGAGAAGGACTGAACAGGGTTTGTGACTTCTACACTGTATAGCCTGGGGTCAGGACATTTCATTGATTCAGTCAACTCTTCATGACCTTGTTAAAGGCAAGAATTAGAATAACAGGGATTTGGGAAAGTGTTGGGCTAATTAAAAAATCAGAGTCGTTCCCCCATCCTACACCAGCCAAATGGCCAAAGCCATCTATTCTAACTTGAGCCTTGGGAGGGTGTGTGTATATGGTACTTTGGGACTGCCACTAACAATAACCAAATGAAAAACAAAGAAAACCTACCAAAAATCCTTGTGTGATAGTAATCAAGTCCCCAGTTGTGGTTCAGGCTCTAATCAGAAGTGTGTGATAATAATAAACATTTCTCTGTGGTGCCTTGCTGCATACCTCAGACATAAAAATAGGTCTGGGTCTGGCGCGGTGGCTCAAGCCTGTAATCCCAGCACTTTGGGAGCCCAAGACAGGCAGATCATTTGAGGCTTGGCGTTCGAGACCAGTCTGGCCAACATGGGGAAACCCTGTCTCTACTAAAAATACAAAAATTAGTCGGGCGTGGTGGCATGTGCCTGTAATCCCAGCTTCTCGGGAGGCCGTGGCATGAGGAATGCTTGAACCTAGGAGGTGGAGATTGCAGTGAGCCAAGATTGAGCCACTGTACTCCAGCCTGGGTGACAGAGGGAGACTCTATCTCAAAAAAAAAAAAAAAAAAAAAAAAAGGTTGTGGTGTCTGGCAAAAATAGAGTCCCTGCTTCCTTTCCTGGTCCTGTAAGACATTTGGTTTCAGCCATTTTAATGCAAACTGATAAACTGGATGGGATCTCCAGGTATACTCAGCCCATCCTTCTCTACCTGTAGTCTTAGACCACATCAAAATCATGTCTCACAGAAATAGTGATCCTAATTTAAAATTTCAGGTGAGAATTTCTAGTCTTTCTGTAATCCAGTGCAATAGATTGGTACTTGGGTTTATATGTTAAATTGCAAGAAATATAATTGTTTGGAGGAATCCAGCATTCCCTTTCTATTCTCTATATAAAAATCTACAGGGGAAGCCATATTAAAATCAGAGAATGGCTTAGTGAAATGGCACTATGGAAAAGGGAATTAGATGTTCTTAATAGTTAATAACATTAAGTATGATAGCTGGTACATTTATCTCCACTGCAGTGTGATTGATTTAATGATTGATTTACATTTACAAGTTCTTTAGATACAAAGATTGATTTACATTTGCCTAGTTCCAAAAAAAATTTTGCAACACACAAAATAATAGGAAAACATAAAATTTTTAAGTCAGGGTTGACTTTCAAGTCAAAGTGAAGTAAAACAAAAAATAAGTAGAGGTAATGGGAAAATTGAAATATTACAGTAAGATGTCAGCAAAAAAAAAATTAATACACAGAAAAACATTCTATAAGTAATATTCCTAAATACTAAAGCTAGACTGTGAATTCAGCTCTGAACTTCTTGGCAGCTAAAGAAAATTAAAATACAAAATGAAATTCACATTCCTCTTATAATTTATAAAAACCTATCAGTTAAGAAGGGCAAAAAAAATTGTTGATTTTTTGAGAAGACTGATAAAGTGGATGCCACCTTCTGTGACATCTAAAAGCAAATATGATGTTGAGTTTTGACCACTGTTTCTTCTAGAAACAACAAATGGAGATTCAGAAGGTCCTAAGTGTTTTCTATTAGGCTCATCACAATTTAGCCCAAATATGCCGCTCCATGATGGTTTGGTTTAATATAGGACTAAATTTTGGACTATCTAAAGGGACAGATGAATTGTATTTCCTCCATACAGTTCTCCACCAGTGTTATTTATTCAAATGACACCTTGATAAAGTTGGGCAACAGTTACAATCTCTAGCAAATGGATAGATTGTAAATATTCTATGTTGTTACTTAATAGCAGAACCTTTGAAGACTTTAAAAGCTACCTTAAATATAGATACAGGAGAGATACAGAAATAAATAAACTGTTTTGAAACCCAACCAGAAAACACACCATAATGAAATGCTGTGTAGTTTATTCATTCAGTCAACCATTTATGCAGCAAATATTCAAGCATCATCTGTGTGCTAAGCACAGTTATGGGCCCTGAGGTAAAGTGAACAGACAGATGCAAATCTCTGTTCTCATGTTGCTTATGTTCTAGTAAGAGAAACGGAAAAATTTAAAATTGTATAATATATGAGAAGGCGATGAATGCCATAAAGAAAAGCAAATCATGAGGCTGAATGTGTGTGTACATATACACATATACATTTCAATTTTAAATTGAGTGGTCAGAGAAGGCCTCATATCTGAGATGACTTTTGGGTAAAACCATGACAAACAATGTGGAAAAATATGTTTACTGATATGGGAAGATGTTTTTTTTTTTTTAATTGGGTAAAAAAATAGATTAGAAAATAATATATACAGTATGACCCCATTTTGCTAAAATATTTATGTTTGTGTGCCTTGATATATATTTACATATTGAAAGTTTCAGGAAGTATATATGCCAAAATGTCATTAGTGATTGTCTCTGGATAGTGGGCTTTATGAGTGCTTTTATTTTGTTCTTTTTGCTGCCAGTATTTTCTGATTCTTTGATAATGAACATATATTTCCAGTACAGTATATGAAAACAAGTTCTTTAGGCACAAAATTTCTAAAATGTTAACCAAGCAGAATGGAAATTAAGCAACCCAACAGAAGCTCCTTCACATTTAAGTGACTACCCCACTTCCATGCAAAGGCAGACCTAGGGAGTTAAGGTAAGCAGGGCCAGACCACATTAGAAGATTATTGAGGTCTGCTCCAAGATAGAGGTCATTAAAGGAGAAAGGCTCCAAGGTTCTACATCAGCACTGTCCAACAAAGATATAATGCAAGCTATATGCAGTTTTACATTTTCTAGTAACCTCACTTAAAATGCAAAAAGAAATTATCAAACCAATTTTAATAATATTCTATTTAGCTCAGTATATAAAAATATTATTTCAATATGGAATTAATATTAAACAGTTAATGAATTATGTCACATTCTCTTTTTCATACTAATTCTTCAAAATTCAGTGTATATTCAATACTTTCGGCACATCTCAAATTGGAGTCTCATGTTTCAAGTGGTCAGTAGCCATGTGTGACTAGTGGCTATCATATTAAAGTGTAGCTCTAGATCATAGATCAGTATTGTAGTCTGTAAAAATTTCAAAGTAGTTTTAGATCATAGAGCATTATTGTAGTTTGTAAAAATTTCAAGAAAGGAGATAAAAATAGGGATGAAACTACCAAGTCAGCAAATATTTATGTTGTTTGGTGAGAAAACTTTTCTGGGAAGATCTATGGATGCCCTTACCCATTTTTACCACTTAATTCTCCTTTTCTCAACTCCACTCAGCCACTCCTTCCTCTCTTTTTCTTTCTTTCTTCCCTTGCCCTGCTTTCTTTCTTTCTCCCTTCCTTCTCTTTCTTTTTCTTTCTCTTTCTCCCTTCCTTCTTTCTTCTCTTTCTTTTCTTTCTTTCTTTTTCTATTTCTTTTCTTTCCTTTTTCTTTCCTTCCTTTCTGTAACAGAGTCTCGCTCTGTTGTCAGGCTGGAGTGCAGTGGTGCCATTTTGCTCACTGTAGCCTCTGCCTCCCAGGTTCAAGTGATTCCCCTGCCTCAGGCTCCTGAGTAGCTGGGACTACAGGTGTGTGCCACCATGCCCGGCTACTTTTTTGTATTTTAGTAGAGACGGGGTTTCACCATGTTTGCCAGGATGGTCTCGATCTCCTGACCTCATGATCCGCCTGCCTTGGCCTCCCAAAGTGCTGGGATTACAGGTGTAAGCCACCACACCTGGCCAATTCCCTTCTATTAATACATCTTCCCCTCTTCTGGGGCACAATATCATTGGAGTTTCACTTTTTGTAAAACTCCATGGTCCTCTGTGTATAGGTTATTACTTAAAGAGAATTATAATGGACGAATCTCACACCATTACATACCAAATTAAAAAAAATTCATTCTCAGAGGAAAACTTACCTGATATTCTCTATGCTTTAACAACAAGTAAGATATTAAATAAGAGCATTTATTTTATTTATTTTTTACCTTTTTTTAAAAAAGATTATTCATTACTGAAGATCACTTATTCAGTTATTTATTGAGCAGAGTGATAGGCAAAGGGAATACAAATATAAGATGGTTCCCTCTCTTTTACAGTTTATAGACTAATAGGGAAGGACCTTACTTTATAGGTCACCATTCAAAAACCTTTTTTTTTTTTTTTTTTTTTTTTGAGACAGCGTCACTGTGTCACCCAGACTGGAGTGCAGCGGCATGATCTCAGCTCACTGTAACCTCTGCCTCCCAAGTTCAAGTGATTTTCATGCCTCAGCCTGCTGAGTAGCTAGGATTATAGGAACACACCACCACGCCCAGCTAATTTTTGTATTTTTAGTAGAGACAGGGATTCTCCATGTTGGCCAGGCTGGTCAGGAACTCCTAACTTCAGGTGATCCTCCTGCCTTGGCCTCCCAAAGCGCTGGGATTACAGGCATAAGCCACTACACCTGGCACTCAAATAGCTTTTCAAATATGTTTGCTTTTTTTCTTTTTTTTTTTGAGACAGGGTCTCACTCTGTAGCTGAGGCTGGAGTACCATGATCATAGCTCACTGTAGCCTGCAACTTCTGGGTTCAAGTGATCCTCCTGTCTCAGCCTCTGGATTAGCTGGGACTATAGGTGCATGTCACCGTACTCAGCCAAATGTTATTTGTTCCTTTCATAAGGTAATCATGCCTATTAGATAAAGTTTGGAAGTTGCAGTGATTAAAAAAAAATAAATATGTAATGGGCTGAGCGTGGTGTCTCGTCCCTGTAATCCCAGCACTTTGGGAGGCTGAGTTTGGTGGATCACTTGAGTCCCAGGAGTTGGGGACCATCCTAAGCAACACAGTGAGACCTTGTCTCTACAAAAAAATGGAAAAAATTAGCTGGGGATGGTGGTGCATGCTGTAGTCTCAGCCATTTTGGAGGCTGAAGAGGGGAGGATTACTTGAGCCAGGAGGCTGAGGCTGCAGTCAGCTGTGACCATGCCACCGTACTCTAGCCTGGGCGACAGAGACCCTGTCTCAAAAATAAGAGCAGCAAAATAAACAAGTAAATAAATGAACAGTGATTGTGGAAAATTTGTAGAAAGAAAATGAATCATAATGCTATCACCCAGAGAGAACTACTATTTTGTCATACTTCTTTTCAGTATTTTTTGTCTGCTTTTATGATCATACAATTTTGTATACTGCAGTTCTGCTTACCATTATATTGCAAGCATTTTTCCTTGATGTTAAAATGTTTCAAAAGCATAATGACTATATAAAATTACATCTACTTGTGTACAATAATTTTAATGCCCAGTTGGTCATTTGTCTGTATTTTTTCACTTTGATAAAAATATTTATTCTGATGGGGCATGAAGGCTCACACCTGTAATCCCAGCACGTTGGAAGAACCAAGGTGGGAGGATTACCTGAGCTCAGGAGTTCAAGACCATCCTGAGCAACATGGTAAACCCTATGTCTACTAAAATACAAAAAATTAGCTGGGCATGGTGGTGGCACGCCTGTAGTCCCAGCTACTCAGGAGGCTGAGGCACAAGAAAGAATTGCTTGAGCCTCGGAGGTGGAGGTTGCAGTAAGCCAAGATTACACCTCCTCACTCCAGCTTAGGCTGTGGAGTGAGACTCAGTCTCAAAAAACAAAAAATATTTATTCACAAATGTTTATTCACAAATTGGATTATATTTTTAGAGGAGATAAGAAAAAGAATCTCGACCTTTTTTTTTTGAGAGAGTCTCACTCTGATGGCCTAGGCAGGAATGTAGTGGCGTGATCTCTGCTCACTGCAACCTCCCCCTCCCAAGTTCAAGCATTTCTCCTGCCTCAGCTTCCCGAGTAGCTGGGATTACAGACGCTCACCACCACACCTAGCTAATTTTTGTATTTTTAGTAGATATGGGGTTTCACTGTTTTGGCCAGGCTGGTCTTGAACTCCTGACCTTGGGTGATCTGCCCGCCTTGGTTTCCCAAAGTGCTGCGATTACAGGTGTGAGCCATCTCTCCCAGCTTTTCTTTTCTTTTTCTTTCTTTTTTTTTAAGACAGGGTCTCACTCTGTTGCCCAGGCTGGAGTGCAGTGGCATCATTATGGCTCACTGCAGCCTCAGCCTCCCCAGTACCTGGGAGTAGCAGGAACTGCGGGTGCACACCACCATGCCCGTCTAATTTTTGTATTTTTAGTGGAGAAGGGGTTTTGCCATATTGCCCAGGTTGGTGTTGAATTCCTGGGCTCAAGCAATCCAGCTCCCAAAGTGTTGGGATTACAGGTGTGAGCCACTGCGCCTGGCCTTAAGAATCTCAACATTTTAAAAGCTTTTGGTACATATTGCCAAAGACTAGAAAGATTGTACTAGTTCTTGCTCCTCTTTTCCTCCCATGCCTGTGTTTTTAAAAATCAGATATAATTGTAATTATATTTTATGTACAATTTTACATTCTACTTCCTTGGCTTAACAAAATTATTTTTGCATGTTTGTCACACTATGTAAACCTTTTAATAGATGCATAATAATATTTTATTGGATATAATTGTAGTTTGCTTAAACTTTTATCTATTGTTGGAATTTGTCTTTCCATTTTTCACACATAATTTTTTGTGCATTAAAGCAGGCCTTATCTGAACTTTGAAAGCTGGCTTTCAATTCCCTGCACACTGTTATATATATTATATGATATATATTATGTATAATATATATTATTATTTATATTTTTTCCTTTGAGACAGTGTCTTGCTGTTGCCCAGGAGATTTTCCTGCCTCAGCCTCCCGAGCAGCTGAGTTTACAGGCATGTGCCACCACACCCAGCTAATTTTTGTATTTTTAGTAGACATGGGATTTTGCCACGTTTGCCAGGCTGGTCTGAAACTCCTGGGCTCAGGTGATCCTCCTGCCTCAGCCTCCCAAAGTGCTGGGACAACAGGCATGAGCTTCCATGCCCAGCCAGCCCTGCACACTTCTAATTAGTCCAATGACTTAGGCCTAAGTTTCTTCACTTCATTAAGCATTTTTCTTTTTCCCTAAAAAAGGTTATGGATTTGGAAATATTTTCCTCATGGGGTTGTTGTGAGAGTCCAATGAGATAATATAATAAGGAGCATGCTTAACAAAAACAGGATTCAAACACATTTTTAAAAATCACATCTCCTTTTGTTGGCTTGATTAAATTGGGCACCAATAAGATAAACAAATCTTAACTAGGTTAAGACCAGTATAAAAGACCTTTCTTCCAGGGCATTCAATCATTTAGAGCTTGTCTTCGGTGCTCAACATTAGTTATCCCAGATCACACTGAAGCTGAGGTGGCTGATGAAGTAATTTGCAGTGAAATTTTAAGCGACCGTGACTCTGCTCCAAGTTCCCCAGATCTTGAGGTAAGGAATTGTGAGAAAAAGGCGGGGTGAGGGGAATAGTGGGGTATGATGAGTCACTTTTGATTTTTTTGTTTTGCTAATGAGGACCTTCTCTTGTCCAACTCCCTCTGCCAACTATGTTTGTTTAACTTTTTGGTTGGCTCATATGAATCTTTTGAACTATAGGTTAGTGTGCCCACAAAAATTTATCTTGCAAACTTAGCACTGCCATTCCTTCCTTTTTAATGTAGGATTGCTACCAAAATGTGGCAATCCTGCCTTCCAGGGCTAGGTCTCATTTCGAGTGCAGCGGTGTAGTGGGAACCTGCCAGGAGAAATTCCTCTGGAATCTTGAGGGCTTGAGGGCTGAAATGAAGGGCAGCACCCAGACCTCCAATCAATGCATCTTGAGTCAACAAACATTCAACAGGACATTATGTGGTAGGCATATTGCCAGGCCATGGAGATGCAAATATAAATAAGATCCAGCCCTTCATCTTCAGGCACTCACAACCTAGTTAGGAAACAGCACAAAACCATTAAGCGCACTGTGAAGGTAGGCCCACTTGTCCTGGGAAAGGAGCGGAAGCTGGGGTTTGCAGTGGTCTGGTTGAAGAGGGACTACATGTTAGAGGCACAGACTGGGTGCCTGTACACCCAATGGAACGAGAAGGGTGTAAAGTAATCACATGCTGGGGTGTCGAAGGCAGTGATTTACAGTTTTGAGACTACCTCACCAGCAAAAGGGGCCAGTTTGTTACTGGTGCAGATTGGAGGGGTGACACTGGAAGCTGCCCAGTCAAGAGAAAATGGAACTAGGGAGCAGAAGGCCTAGGCAAGAGGGCGGGAAAGACAGAACTCGTGACAAGTAGCTCGGACCGAGCAATCCTCCCTGCTTTCTGGTGTGGGAGAGCTAGTGGATGATGGTGCCAATAACCTGGATGGGGAAAGTAAGCACCCTCCTGGAATGCCCCATTCACAACCTCCATTTTCAGCAACATCCCATCTACTGATGCTTCCTGGTCAGGATACAAGTTTCCTGAAGCGGCCGCCCTGTTTCAGGCCTCGTCCGCCCAACAGCTCACTAGCTGGCCAGCAGTAGTATCAAGATGGCGGCCCCCTGAGGACTGTCTAGTCATGTGACCTCGGGTTTCCCAAGTTTGAAGCCCAGCAGTCCGTTCGGGGGCAAGGTTCGCCTGTCACAAAATGAATGTCGGCCCTTCGAATCTTGCGAGCCAATCGGCATGTAAGACTGGGCCACGGCGGTGAGGCGATCGTAAGATTGGTCCTTTCCAGTCGCCTAGCTAGGGCCAATCACGGAGCCTCCCATACTTCGCAGGCCCGCCTGTAGGCCAGGGAAAAGTAGGAATGTCGTCACAGTGTGGCGGTATTGTTACCTAAGGACTCGATAGGAGGTGGGACGCGTGTTGATTGACAGGCAGATTTCCCCTACCGGGATTTGAGAATTTGGCGCAGTACCCCCGCCTTAGGGGTGGGGTCTTATTTGATTGCCAAGTAATATTCCCCAATGGAGTACTAGCTCCTGGTGACTGGCAGGCAGCTTAACTAATGAGTCCTCGGCGTGGCCGGCGCAGCTCTCCAATCGCCGGGCGGCGGGCCCCAGTCTGAGCGGCGATGGCGGCGGCGGCGGCGGCGGCAGCAGCAGCGGGGGCTGCGGGCGGTCGGGGCTCCGGGCCGGGGCGGCGGCGCCATCTTGTGCCCGGGGCCGGTGGGGAGGCCGGGGAGGGGGCCCCGGGGGGCGCAGGGGACTACGGGAACGGCCTGGAGTCTGAGGAACTGGAGCCTGAGGAGCTGCTGCTGGAGCCCGAGCCGGAGCCCGAGCCTGAAGAGGAGCCGCCCCGGCCCCGCGCCCCCCCGGGAGCTCCGGGCCCTGGGCCTGGTTCGGGAGCCCCCGGCAGTCAAGAGGAGGAGGAGGAGCCGGGACTGGTCGAGGGTGACCCGGGGGACGGCGCCATTGAGGACCCGGTGAGGGAAGGAGGGCGAGCGATCAGGCCGGCGGCTGACTGGCCGGGTCATGGGAGGCCCAGAGCTCGGGCGAGCGGGAGGCAGGCGGGGGGTGGGGTTGGGCGGGGAATAACGTGGCTGGGGCCCAGTCTGGCCGGGGATGGGTCCGCGATCACTACAAGGGGCCGGACTGGCTTGATTCGGGCGTCGCGGGTGCCTAGTGTTGTTCTAGAGAGGGTAGCTTGCTTTTCTTTTCATCACGACCCTCGCGTGGGGCGAGGGAAATGGCTGAGCATGGCTGAGGCCGCGTTCCGGTCGAGAGCAGGGCAGAGCCCCTGCGTTGGTTCCTCTTAAGCTCTTCTCCATACCCTTTCCACTTATATTAGGAGCTGGAAGCTATCAAAGCTCGAGTCAGGGAGATGGAGGAAGAAGCTGAGAAGCTAAAGGAACTACAGAACGAGGTAGAGAAGCAGATGAATATGAGTCCACCTCCAGGCAATGGTGAGTAACTGGCGGTTGCACGCGGAGCCTGGGTTCTCTGGTTGGAAGGGTTGTAGGGAGGAAGGGGAATGTGGGGTTAGATACTTGGTATCCTGGAGCTGCTTGTTTAAGCTATTATGACTGCCGCGGTCACAGTCCGTTGTGTTCCTCTGACCTTTGTGAGGCAGAACCTATATTTTGGTGGTGGTAGCCTTGTGCCTGCTTCCCTTTGTCCTTGTTATAATTGTGTTGTTCTTTGTTCTTGGTCTACCTCTATCCTTCTTTTTAGAGGTTGCCAGCTCGCATTTGACCTTCAAATCTAACAATTTTTCCTCCAATTGGAGACACTTCAGTTAGGATTCTAAGAGAAAACAAGCTGGAGGGGTTTCCCCTTTAATCTAGAAATGTGGAGTCTCAGCCCACTTAATTTTGTTCACTCTTAAAAGCATTTCAGCCTAAGCCATTCACTGGGGACTTGATTTGGAGGCAGGAGAGATTCCTATACTGTTTTAAGTGCGTATTAGTTTATTCTTTGAATTTGTCGAATATTTAGCGAGTACTTGCTATGGATTAGGCACAATCCTATTCTAGGTTATAGGTACAGCAGGGAACAGAATAGGCCAAAATCTTTGCTTTCACTGAGCTTATGGGATAGTGTTGGTGGTGGAAATGCATATATTGGTCAAGTATAAAACAAATGTATTTTTTTTTAAATATTTTTCCTCATAGCTGGCCCAGTGATCATGTCCATTGAGGAGAAGATGGAGGCTGATGCCCGTTCCATCTATGTTGGCAATGTATGTAACTAGGGCTCTCTTTGATTGGGGTTGGGGGCTAGTTATTTTGGGGAGTTATTTGATAGTCCTGAAAGGAACATCTCTGGGATAGGTGGTGATTTTGGGTGTGGAGGGAGTGTGGGAAGGAGGTTAAAGGTAATGGAGTGATCAGTAAACAGCAAAGGCTCTGGGTTTGGAAGGAAAAGGGACTAGTTCCCCAGATTACCAGATTTCATGTGCCTTGGTGTATGTGGATGGTGCAGACCAAAGGCTAGGCAGGGCGTCTGTTGAGACAGGAATTTGCCTGGTGCCTGTGAAATGTCTCTCCTCTCCTCAGGTGGACTACGGTGCAACAGCAGAAGAGCTGGAAGCTCACTTTCATGGCTGTGGTTCAGTCAACCGTGTTACCATACTCTGTGACAAATTTAGTGGCCATCCCAAAGGGTAAGTAGAGGGAAGTAAGTTGAGATAATTTAAATTATGGTGTAAAAATAGATATATAAATTATGTTTTATATTGAGCAGTAAGTAATTTGCTGTTAACACAGGTAATTGTGTCATTTAAGATAATGGCATTAATGTTGATATGTATCAGGAGTTGCACCTAAATGTCTTCTGACGCCAGACAGATAAGAGAAATGAAGGCTAGATGTGGGTGGGATCACAAACTAGAAGGGGAGTGGGAGAGGCAGCTTCTACTTGGCCTATTGTGGCCATATGGAAATTCAGACCCTGTGTGTCCTATTTTTACAAATTTCAGAGAATAGCTGGAAATTTTAAAATTTTAAATGATTTTGAATCATTTAAATTTTCCGTTTAGAATTTTGACAAAAAAATGTAACTGCATTGTACCCCGAAACAAAGCATGCCTGTAAGTTGAACTTGACCTATGAGGTATTTGTAACCTCAGAGAGATACAATGACAATTCTTTTCAGGTTTGCATATATAGAGTTCTCAGACAAAGAGTCAGTGAGGACTTCCTTGGCCTTAGACGAGTCCCTATTTAGAGGAAGGCAAATCAAGGTAAGCCTATGCCCATTGCTGTTCTGGTTCTGTATAAACTCTCCAGGTTGACGTTAAGGCTTTCATTTATTCATCTCTGACTCAGGTGATCCCAAAACGAACCAACAGACCAGGCATCAGCACAACAGACCGGGGTTTTCCACGAGCCCGCTACCGGGCACGGACCACCAACTACAACAGTTCCCGCTCTCGATTCTACAGTGGTTTTAACAGCAGGCCCCGGGGTCGCGTCTACAGGTCAGGATAGATGGGCTGCTCCTCTTCCCCGCGCCTCCCATGAGCCCTGTATGCTTCCTTCTCACCTGGTCTGAGAATCCTCCCTTCCCCATCCCTCCCCCTTGGTCTTCAGGAACTTTGTCTCCTGCCTGTGCTGGGTGAGGAAGGTAGTTGCAGGCCAGGCCAGAAGGCCAGTCTCGTCATGTTTTCTGCAGCAGGAATTGGTGATAAGGGCTGCATCCCTCCCTTGGATGACCTTCCACCCCCAGCCTTTTTTTTCTTGGGAGTTGGTGGCTTTTGAAGGTGTTTATACACAAAGCTGGGAGGAACAGGACCTCCAGGCAGTGAAAGCACTGCTTGGGCATTTGTTACTTTTTTCGGAGTTAGGGAGGGGTTGAAGTCTGAACCTCCCTTGGAAGAATACCAGAGGCAGCTAGTTGATCCTCCCCAGCAGCCTTGTGGGAGGATTTTGAGATATTTACTCTTTATTTGAGCCAGTCTTGCAAGGTTAACATCTCACTGGGCCTAAGTGTGGTGCCTATGTTTTTGCCTTGCTTCGCTTCTATCTCTTTACATTTAAATAGACAGGATAGGTATATAAAAAAAACTTGGCTTTTCATAAGCTCTACCTGCTTGCTCCCAGGATTAGGGAGGATCTATTTGTGAAGGCCTAGGGTTTAAGAGCTGTGGAGGACTGAAAACTAGATAAACAGGGGGTCCTTTTTCTTGCCTCTGTCTTCAGATGTGCTTCTTTTTTGCCACTGTTTGGCAAAATTTTCTGTTAAGCCCCCCTCCCACTGTCCCAGTTCTCCAGATGTGTTGCTATTTCTGGGATCGTGGGGTCAGTTTTAGGACAATTGAAAACTTCTTTTTCCCCCTTCCCTTCACAGTAACTGGGGCAAGGGCCCACGGGGAGGGGCTTGTACCGAACTATCTAGTGATGGCGTTAACACCTAACTCTCCTTCTTTCTTCCAGGGGCCGGGCTAGAGCGACATCATGGTATTCCCCTTACTAAAAAAAGTGTGTATTAGGAGGAGAGAGAGGAAAAAAAGAGGAAAGAAGGAAAAAAAAAAGAATTAAAAAAAAAAAAAAGAAAAACAGAAGATGACCTTGATGGAAAAAAAATATTTTTTAAAAAAAGATATACTGTGGAAGGGGGGAGAATCCCATAACTAACTGCTGAGGAGGGACCTGCTTTGGGGAGTAGGGGAAGGCCCAGGGAGTGGGGCAGGGGGCTGCTTACTCACTCTGGGGATTCGCCATGGACACGTCTCAACTGCGCAAGCTGCTCCCCATGTTTCCCTGCCCCACTTCACCCCCTTGGGGGCTGCTCAAGGGTAGGTGGGCGTGGGTGGTAGGAGGTTTTTTTTTTACCCAGGGCTCTGGAAGGACACCAAACTGTTCTGCTTGTTACCTTCCCTCCGTCTTCTCGCCTTTCACAGTCCCCTCCTGCCTGCTCCTGTCCATCCAGGTCTACCACCCACCCCACCCCTCTTCTCCGGCTCCCTGCCCCTCCAGGTTGCCTGGTGATCTGTTTTGTTTCCTTTTGTGTTTCTTTTTCTGTTTTGAGTGTCTTTCTTTGCAGGTTTCTGTAGCCGGAAGATCTCCGTTCCGCTCCCAGCGGCTCCAGTGTAAATTCCCCTTCCCCCTGGGGAAATGCACTACCTTGTTTTGGGGGGTTTAGGGGTGTTTTTGTTTTTCAGTTTTTTTTGTTTTGTTTTGTTTTCCTTTGCCTTTTTTCCCTTTTATTTGGAGGGAATGGGAGGAAGTGGGAACAGGGAGGTGGGAGGTGGATTTTGTTTATTTTTTTAGCTCATTTCCAGGGGTGGGAATTTTTTTTTAATATGTGTCATGAATAAAGTTGTTTTTGAAAATAAAAATTGTTTGGCCTTTTGGGTGTAAGGATTATTTATCTTCCTATTCTCTCTTAGATTGCAGATGGCTATTAATTGCACTTTGTGGAAGTACTGGTGTTATGGAAGGGAGGTTGCCACTTGTGAATTGAGGTGTAGGAGTTAAATTACAACTAGCAAGAACATTGTGTATAATTGAGAATGATGGGTTTTCTGGATAACATGTAACCCTGTTTGACATTTGAGAAATAAGCCTGGTAAACTAAAAGAATAGCCAAGTTATAGTGACCTAGTGGTGCTTCTGTGTGCTCCTGATACAACTTAACATGCAAATGAACTATCCATGCCAGCAGCTCTGGAACTTTGGATTGGGGTCTCGCTATGTTGACCGGGTTGATCTCAAGTGATCCTCCCATTTTAGCCTCCCAAAGTGTTGGGGTTACAGATGTGAGCCACTTTGCCCAGCTACTTTTCTACCTCAAGGAGGGCCCAAGAAATGCAAAAGACAACACGTAGCTAAGAGACAATTGCTAAGCTTGTTTTTTTCCAATCATGCAGTAACCACTTACGTGTTCAGCTAACTTATATTGGATTGTTTTATTTGAGATGGTCTTGCTTTGTCACCCAGGTTGGAGTGCAGTGGCACAATCTTGGCTCACTGCAGACTCAACCTCCCAGGCTCAAGTGATTCTCCCACCTCGGCTTCCCACATAGCTGGGACTGTTGGCACCTGCCACCACGCTTGGCTGTTTTTGTAGAGACAGAGATTGCAGGCATGAACCACCATGCCTGGCCCACAGAGCCATTTCTTTAACATTATTTTTGAAGAGCACCCAGGTCAGAGGCAATTTTGAACAAAACATCCTGAGAAATGAATGAAAAAATAGGTTGAAATACTAAGAAATCCTATACTTAATGAAATCTGAAGGCTTGACCTGGGTAGTGATGCAATATTCAAGTTTTAAAACCAATCTGACACTGGAATGAAAAATGGAGGAATTAAGATGGCCAAGTCAAAATTTAGATATGAAAAGTGAAAGCCAGCTGGGAAGTCCTAATAAACTGGCCAGGCCCTGTGGCTCATGCCTATAGGGAGGTCAAGGCAGGAGGACTGCTTGAGCTCAGGCGTTCAAGACCAGCCTGGGCAACACACCAGGCTGATTTTCATATTTTTAGTGGAGATGGGGTTTCGCCATGTTGGCCAGGCTGGTCTCGAACTGAGACCTCAGGTGATTCACCCTCCTCAGCCTCTCAAAGTGCTGGGATTACAAGTGTGAGCCACCGTGCCTAGTGCGATATAAATTTTTTACTGGAAGAATGAAATAGTGTTAAGTAACTTGATGCTGTTAATGCTGTGAAAGTTTCACCTGTCCACCAGGGGGCACTAAATGGCTGGCTCTAAAAGATCCCTATAAATTGTTGAGTCTTGGAGGGTGAATCATGTTTTGACCCTTCTCTGGTTTTAGCTTTCCATATTCAGTCAATTCTACTCTATCTTGTCCATTCTCTCTATTCCTACTTTCACTGCTTTCCCCATCATCACTGCAGGGGTCCTGGCAGATGTATCTGGCTTCAAACTTTTTTTTAAAAAAATAAAAATTCGTTTTAAAATTATTTTAAAATAAAAGACGGGGTCTTGCTATGTTGGCCAGGTTGGTCTTGAATTCTTGACCTCAAGCAATCTTCCTGCCTTGGCCTCTCAAAGTGCTAGGATTATAGGTGTAAGCCACTGTGTCCAGCCTCCAAACTTCTTATTGCCCAAAAAGCTCTCTATGATGCCACCAATAAGTACAAATGCAAGCATGGAGCTACAACTTTTCCAATCTGATCCTGATCACATTTCCCTTCCACATCCTGCCCTACATCTGATGTACTATGCATTCTAGTTTTATTTATTTTCGGGTATCCCTCATGCGGTTCCCTACATGTAGCCTGCTATGCTCATTCCAACTCATATCAAAATCATGCATATCCTTCCAAGTGTAAGCCAGGTACAACAGACATGAAGCCTTTCTTGGTTTCCTAGTTAGAAGTAATCAATCATCCCTGCAGTCAGGACAAACTGTTCCTATTCCTGTTTAATAGTTACTTCGTGGTACATTTGTTTCCCCACTAGAAATGCAAGCTCTTTGAGGACATGGATTGTTCCTTTGTGTCTGCCTCACAGAGCCTGCCACTTAGTAGGTGCCCAAAAGATGTTCATTCACCATGGGCTTGCCTTTCCTGTCCTGGACAAAGCAGTAACAACAATAGTGTTCCTTTTATCCTGGCCCTGCTAATTTTATCCTTATAGGAGTCAGACTTCCTATTTTGCTTAAAAGAGACTAGGTTTAGAGGAAAAAGCATAGAAAAAAAAGTTACTTTTCTTGGGCAAGCTTGGTTATTTTTGGTAGATGAGTTCTGTCCATCACTTCTGATCAGCTCTCCATTAACTGAGGGATAGAAACGAGCCCAATCTCATGGGAGTTCTATGGGAAGAAAGTGAGACTGGGAGAGCCTGTGTATAAAATCTGTCTGGGGTGAGGGTCTGTGAATCAGAGATCCTTAGAGGGCCTTTGGATGATGCAAAATAAGCCGAAACAACCCAGTGCTTTTTGAGGTAGGATTTGCCTAATCTGACATTGGCAATGGAGAAAAGAAGCAATTGGTGGGTTTTTACAATAATATTGCTGCTTTCCTTATTTTTATTTATGGTTACAATGAGCAGCCTTTCTCAAATCATGATCATATTTTATTATATTTAGTAGAGATAAGGTCTCTTTATTATTTAATTATTATTTCATTATATTTTATTTTTTGTAAAGGGGGATCTTGCTATGTTGCCCAAGCTGGCCTCAAACTCTTGGGCTCAAGTGATCATCCCACCTCAGCCTCCCAAAGCGCTGCCATTACGAGGATGAGCCACCGTGCCTGGCCCAGTATTCTTTTCTATGGCTGAGTAGTATTTTACTGGTTATAACAAATTTTGTTTCTATCATCAACCGATGGACATTTGGGTTGTTTTCATGTTTTTTGGCTGTTACAAATAGTTCTGCTACAAACAACCATATACCTTTTTTTTTTTGAGATGGAGTCTCTGTCACCAGGCTGGAGTGCAATGGCGCGATCTTGGCTCACTGCAACCTCCAACTCCCTGGTTCAAGCGATTCTCCTGCCTCAGCCTCCTGAGTAGCTGGGATTACAGGTAAGTGCCACCACGCCTAGATAATTTTTGTATTTTTAGTAGAGACAGGATTTCACCATGTTGGCTAAGATGGTCTTGATCTCCTGACCTCAGGTGATCTACCCACCTCAGCCTCCCAAAGTGCTGGGATTACAAGTGTGAGCCCCCACGTCTGGCTACAACTGTATATGTTTTTGTGTGAACAAATGTTTTCATTTCTCTTGGGTATGGGTGTATACTTAAGAATGGAGTTGCTGGGTCATATCGTGCTATGATTTGAATGTTTGCACCCCCACCAAAATCCACATGCTGAAATCTTAACCCCCAAGGTTATGATATTAGGAGTTGGAGACTTTTGGGAGGTAATTAGGTCATGAGGACCAAGCCCCATGAGCTACCTTGACCTTTTAAGTCATGTGAGGATACAGCAAGAAGGTACCATCTATGCACCAGGAAATGGGACCTCACCAGACACCAAATCTGCCAGAACCTTGATGTTGGGCTTCCCAGTCTCCAGAACTGCAACAAATAAACTTCTGTGGCTTATAAGCCACCTAGCCAACTTATTTTGTTATAGCAGCCCAAATGAATCGACTAAGACCCATGGTAACTATCTTTAACCTTTTGAGGAGCTGCCAGACTGTTTTCCAAAGCAGCTGCATCATTTTACATTTTCACCAGCAACGTATGAGGCTTCGGGTCTCTTTACATCTTTACCAAACTTGTTATTGTCAATCTCTTTGATTATAGCCATCCTAGAGGGTATGAAAAGGTATTTCATTGTGGTTTTAATTTGCATTTGTCTGATGACTCAAAGATAATTAGCATCTTTTCATGTACTTGCCATTTGTGTATATATATATATATATATATATATTTTTTTTTTTAATTGTCTATTCAGATCATTTGCCCTTTTTCTTTTTTTTTGAGACAGGGTGTCACTCTGCACCCCCAGGGTGGAGTGCAGTGGCACGATTATGGCTCACCACAGCCTCAACCTTTCTGAGCTCAGGTGATCTTCCTACCTCAGCCGTTTGAGTAGCTGGGACTACAGGTGCATGCCACCACGCCCGGCTAGTTTTTAATTTTTCTAGAAATAAGGTTTCGCCATGTTGGCCAGGCTGCTCTTGAACTCTGGGGCTCAAGCAATCTGCCCGCCTCAGCCTCCCAAAGTGGTGGGGTTATGGGCATGAAACACCAGGCCTGACCCCTATTTTTAAATTAGGTTGTCTTCTTGTAAGACTTTTTTTAATTTTTTAAATTAAATTATTATTATTTTTTTTATTTTTAGAGACCAGGTATTGCTATGTTGCTGAGGTTAGTGTACACAGGTGAGGTACTTCAGTGCGTGCATAGTGCACTCCAGCCTTGAACTCCTGGCATTAAGCAAACGTCCTGCCTCAGCCTCCCCAACAGCTGGGACTATAGGTATGCAGCACCATGCCCAGCCTTCCTTTGCTGAATCCTGAATACCAAATACTAGACTTATAATTTGCAAATATTTTCTTCCATTTGTGGGTTGTTTCTTTGCTTTCTTGATATTGTTTTTTGAAGCACAAAGTCATGAAGATGTGTCTATGTTTTCTTCTGAGAGTTTTTTTTTTTTTTTTTTCCTTTTTTTGAGACGGAGTCTCGTTCTGTTGCCCAGGCTGGAGTGCAGTCTCCCGGAGATTGTGGTGAGCCGAGATCACACCACTACACTCCAGCCTGGGCAACAGATTCTCCTGCCTCAGCCTCCTGCATAGCTGGGACTACAGGTATGTACCACCATGCCCGGCTAATTTTTGTATTTTTAGTAGAGACTTGGGTCTCACCATGTTGGCCAGGCTGGTCTCGAACTGCTGACCTCATGATCTGCACACCTCAACCTCCCAAAGATTTGCTGAGAGTTTTATAGTTTTAGCTCTTATGTTTAGGTCTTTAATCCATTTTGAGTTTATTAATTTTTTTAATATTTATTTTTTGAGACAGAGTCTCACTCTGTCACCCAGGCTGAAGTGCTGTAGTGCAATCTTGGCTCACTGCAACCTCTGCCTACTGGGTTCAAGCAATTTTCATGCCTCAGCCTCCCGAGAAGCTGGGATTCCAGGCATGTGCCACCATGCCCAGCTAATTTTTGTATTTTTAGTAGAGAAAAGGTTTCACCAAGTTGGCCAGGCTGGTCTTGAACTCCTGACAAGTGGTCTACCTGCCTCAGCCTCCTGAAGTGCTGGATCACAGATGTGAGCCACTGCACCCGCCCTTGAATTTATTTTTGTGTATGGTATAAGCCAGGGGTCCGATTTTCTTCTTTTGCATGTGGATATCCAGTTGTCCCTGTACCATTTGTTAAAAAGACTTCTTTCCCCATTAAATGGTCTTGGTCCCCTTTTTGTAAATCAATTAACCAGTCTCCAAACTCTCAATTCTAATCCATTGATTTTCGTGTTTGTCCTTATGGCAGTACCACACTGTCTATATTACTATAGCTTTGTAATAAATTGTGAAATTGTAGAAGTGTGAGTCCTCCAATTTTCCTCTTTTTCAAGACTGTTTGGCTACTCTGGGTCTTTTGCATTTCCATATCAATTTTAGAATCAGCTTATCTATATCTGCAAAAAGATACCTGGGACTTTAATAGTAATTACATTAAATCTGTAGTTCAATTTAGGGAGTACTGCCATCTTAATAATATATATACATGTATATATTTTATTTATTTATTTTTAAGACGGAGTCTTACTCTGTCACCCAGGCTGGAGTGCAGTGGCATTGTCTCAGCTCAGTGCAACCTCTGCCTCCTGGATTCAAGTGATTCTCCTGCCTCAGCCTCCAGAGTAGCTGGGATTACAGGCACCTGCCACCGCGCTTGACTAAGTTTTGTATTTTTGAAGGAGTTTCACCATGTTGGCCATGCTGGTCTTGAACTCCTGACCTCAAGTGGCCTGCCTTGGTATCCCAAAGTGCTGGTATTACAGGCGTGTGCCACCACCAGGCCCATCTTAACAATATTAAGTCTTCCAATCCATGAACACAGGATGTCTCTTTATTTTTTTAGGTCCTTCATTTCTTTCAATGGTGTTCCATAGTTTTCAGTGTACAAGTCTTGCACTTCTTTTGTTAAATTTATTCCTAAGTATTTTGGATTTTTTTTTTTTTTTGCTATTGCAGATGAAATTGTTTTCTTAATTTCATTATCAGATTTTTAAAATTGCTATTGTATAGAAGTACAATTGATATTTTATATTGATTTATTTTTTCTTAATTTGTTTTTAGAGACAGAGTCTCTCTCTATCACGGAGGTGGGAGTTTGGTGGTGCATTCATAGCTCACTGCAGCTTCTAACTCCTGGGTTCAGGTAATCCTGCCACCTCAGCATCCTGAGTAGCTGGGACTACAGGTTGTACATCCCCACACCTGGCTAATTTAAGATTTTTTTCAGGAGGCTGAGGCAGGAGAATTGCCTGAACCCAGGAGGTGGAGGTTGCGGTGAGCCGAGATCGCGCCATTGCACTCCAGCCTGGGTAACGAGAGCGAGACTCCGTCTCAAAAAAAAAAAAAAAAGAATTTTTTTTTTTAAATAGAGATTCGGTCTTGCCATCTTGCCCAGGCTGGGCTCAAACTCTTGATCTCAAGTAATCCTCCCACCTCAGTTTTCCAAAGGGCTGCGATTACAGGTGTGAGCCACTTTGCTCAGCTATATTGATTTGTATCTTGCAAGTTCAAATCAGCAAGGTTGTATCTTGTAACCTTGCTGAACATACTAATTTTTAATATTTTTTTGTGAATTCCTTGGCATTTTCTCTATGTAAGATCATGTCATCTGCAAATATAAAAGGCTTTATTTCTTCCTTTCCATTCTGTGTGGCTTTTATTTCATTTTCTTTTTTTTTTTTTTAATTTTTTTGAGGTGGAGTCTCACTCTGTCGCCAGGCTGGAGTGCAGTGGCACAATCTCGACTGCAACCTCTGCCTCCTGGGTTCAAGCGATTCTCCTGCCTCAGCCTCCCAAGTAGCTGGGATTACAAGTGCGCACCACCATGCCCAGCTAATTTTTGTATTTTTAGTAGAGATGGTCTCGATCTCTTGACCTCATGATCTGCCTGCCTTGGCCTCCCAGAGTGCTGGGATTACAGGCGTGAGCCACCGTACCTGGACCATTTTCTTTATTTCCCTGGCTAGAACCTCCAGTACAGTGTTGAATAAAAGTGGCAAGAGCAGACATCCCTATCTTGTTTCTGATATTAGGGGAAAAGCTTTCAGTCTTGCACTGAATATGATGTTAGCTAGGGGCTTTTCATAGATATCCTTTATTCACAGGTGTTTGAAATAAACACTGTCCTCCAAGCACACCGTGTCATGTTATACCTCTAGGCTTTGCAAACATTTGCTGAAAGAATAAACAAACATTACTCAACTTTTGGAATATCTACCATGTGTCGCACATTGGTGTTTCTAAGTTGAATAAGACACAGTTCCTGTCCTCAAGGAGCTGTAAACCAAAAATAAAATTTGAAGGCCCCCCTCATGTACATCTGGATGGACTTCTTCCTTGCCTAGGGCACTCCAAAATTTAAGTACTGTTGCAGGCTGTAATGGGAAGTGGGAGTCCAACATGCCTCATTATATCCCTCTGGCATTAACATCAACACAAATCTCAAGTCTGATAAGAAACATTTACAATCTATTTTCTCTGAAGCCTTCTGGAGGCTTCATCTTCATGATAAAACCTAGGTATCCAAAAGCCTTTATCTTAATTCAAACGTTCCTTTCTACTGATACTTTTTCAAGCAATTGCCAATCAGAATATGTTTAAATCTATGGCCTGGGAAGCCCCTGGCCCCACCTTTGAATTGTCCTGCCCTTTCAGATCCAACCATTGTAAATCCTACATGAACTTATTGGTGTATTATGTCTCCCTAAAATGTATAAAGCAAGATGTACTCCGACCACCTTGGGCACGTGTCCTCAGGACCTCCTGAGGTTGTATCCTTAATCTTGGCAAAATAAACTTTCTAAATTGATTGAGACTGGTCTCAGATCATTTTTGGTTTACAAATTGGTGACCACAAAGGGAGTCTGAGCCCTAACCTCTGACAAATCTTTAATCAATGCTTGGTACCAACTTGAGCTGTCTTTATGACTCAAATCAATAGGACAATTTGCTGAGGCTTGGGAACTCCCCTTTCTCCAGAGAATCCCCAATCTCTCAAATTCTGATTGAGATCTAAAGTTTATTTTGCTGTACACCTCCTTTTCTGGAGCTTTACTTGCTTCCAACAAGGAAGGCAAGTTTTCCTGCTTCTATGATGTTGGAAGGCAGGTAACTTTTAGAGTTTTAGCTAATTTCTTTTCTTTTCTTTTCTTTTTGAGATGGAGTTTTGCTCTTGTCGCCCAGGCTGGAGTGCAATGGCACAATCTCAGCTCACTTCAACCTCCGCCTCCCGGGTTCAAGCAATTCTTCTGCCTCAGCCTCCCGAGTAGCTGGAATTACAGGCACCTGCCACCATGCCCAGATAATTTTTTTGTATTTTTTTTTTTAGAAGAGATGGGGTTTCACCTGTTGGTCAGGCTGGTCTTAAATTCCTGACCTCAGGTGATCCACTCACTTCAGCCTCCCAAACTGCTGGGATCACAGGCGTGAGCTGCCGCGCCCAGCAAGTTTTAGCCAATTTCTAACAGAGAAGGCAAGTTTGAGTTTCTTCCTGCGTCTAGGATGGTGGAGAGTAGACATCGACTTGAGACCCATTTTTAGGTAAGAAGCTGATTTGGTCTTTCTTTCATTTTTTTCTTTCTTTCTTTGTCTTGAAAATTGCCCGTAATGACTAAAGGTTAAAATTGACAACAGCTGGTCTTAATTTCTCCTTACCATTACGGCGCTAACTGATCATATTGTTGGTTTTCTTTGCTGTCGTCCAGTCTTTCTCCCTTTGGATTTGACCAACTCTACCTGTCTTGGTCAAATCCTAATGAGAATTCCTAATTATGGAAACAAGGCCTCTGAATAAGCTAAAATTTCTCACAGCTATAAAAATAAAAAAACATGGGCTTAGTTTGTATTTATTGTCTTAATTTTCTTCCACCCTATTCCTTCCCCTTTGCCATCTTCAGTACAAAGAAAAAATCTATAGAAGGCCTCTATTGACTGGAATTCCTCAAATAACTCAAAACAAAGGTGCCACTCATCCCTTTTAGAGTGTTCTGTTTTCTTTTTGGAGTTTCAAGAGTCATAGGCAGATTCTTCTTCGGTCTAAAGTTCTGCTCTCCTGTATTGCATTATCTGACCTCTTTGGCTTTCCGGGATACCAAAGATTATCTTGCACTGTGTGAGGATTTGAGCTTGGTGTGTGTAATGGCGGACGACAGATACAAGGCTGGGGGTGACTGAGAACAGTTTACAGGAAGTGGTCTTAGATTTGTTTTTCCTTCTGGGAAGATGTTATTTAAGATTCTAATTCTAGTTTGCAAGTACACTTTTAAAAGTGTCTTCTCCATTGCCTTTCCTCCTGGAATTAATCTTGATTGGCTGCTCTATGCACATGTAGGAGGAAGTGAACTGTCCTTTTCATAGATAAATGAGAGACTGAGTTTCCACAGCTTCAAAGAGAAAGGGCATTTTGCTCTTCCCAGTTGAAAGGTGTCCCTGAGTGACAGGGGACTGAGTGGGAATGTCAGGGGGTTGACCCTCCCATGATGTGCAGTGGCCCTACAGGGAACTTCAAACAAAATTAGTTTAAAAAGGCTCATCCGGGAAGTGCATATAGGAACTGGTCACCCTATGCTTTCAGCCCTCCTAGAGGTGCTAGACCTCCAGACAGAGAAACTGAGTCACATTGTGTGTGACACACTGTGGAGTCCCACCCACAACCAGCACACTTTGCCCTACTCCACCAAACTCTAGACCACAGCTCAGTTCCTTGTTTTTTTTAAACTTTTTTTTTTTTCTTGAGATGGAGTTTCATTCTTGTTGCCCAAGATGGAGTGCAATGGCATGATCTCAGCTCACTGCAACCTCCGCCTCCCAGTTTGAAGCAATTCTCCTGCCTCAGTCTCCCGAGTAACTGGTATTACAGGCACCTGTCACCACACCTGGCTAATTTTTGTATTTTTAGAAGAGATGGGGTTTTACCATATTGGTCCAGCTGGTCTCAAACTCCTGACCTCAGGCAATCCGCCCACCTCGGCCTCCCAAAGTGTTGGGATTATAGGCGTGAGCCATCGCACCCAGCTCAGTTCCTTCTTTTAAGAAAAAATGTGGGCAATTAATCAACTAGGAATCAGGACTAACAAGGAGAATGATCCCTCTCAGGCTCCCTGTTTGGTTTTACGACCCTCTACTCGCAAGTGGTGGTGTAAATAGAATGAAACACCAGGTTTTCTAATACTCCAGCTGGTTACACATTGGGTCTGCTCTTGTGTACTTTTTAAATTGATGGGCAAATCACCTCAAGGAGAATTCAGAGCCTGCAGGTCAATCTGCAACTATAAAGTTCTGAAGTTCTCTATGGCTCTGCTTTCTTTCTTTTTTCTTTTTCTAATTCAGTCCCCATGGAGGCTGCCAAAAATTGCCAATGCCAACTATATTTCAGGTCGTCATGGCAGGGCTTTGGGAAAAGTTTTCAATTACCGCCTCGGATAAACCTCACTGGCTACAATACTGCCACTGCGCAAAGCTCCGCTTTCTTTTCTGCCCGCTTTAAGTCTGTTGTTATTTTTCTACTGAGTTAAAATCTACTGTTTGTATCCAACCATTTCTTTTGTTACTGTTTTTGTAAACCAATGAGTTTGTATTTATATCTCATGGCTATTGTTCTGAAGTAAAAGCTATAGGATCTTTGGTTGTATAAGTGTGTATGTGTGTTTCTGTGTACATACATGCACTCTGTTGTGTTTTGGGCCACAGGTAACAAATAGGCTACTGGCCAACATGGTGAAACCCTGTCTCTACTAAAAATACAAAAAAAAAAAAAAAAAAATTAGCCAGGTGTGGTGGGGCACGCTTGTACTCCCAGCTACTTGGGAGGCTGAGGCAAAAGAATCTCCTGAACCCAGGAGGTGGAGGTTGCAGAGATCTCGAGATCGTGCCACTGCATTCCAGCCTGGGCCACAGAGTAAGACTCTGTCTCCAAAAAAAAAAAAAAAAAAAAAAAAGAAGAAGAGTAGTTTACATGACTTAAGTAAAATCTTTAATTAGCTTTAAAATTATTGGTAAAGTAATATTATAAATGTTTTAAGAATTAACATACATTTTTGTTTACATTTATTGATCAAGTGATTTCATACTTTGCTGAATACCATAAGGTGTCAAAATTTGGCATAAGGGTTATAAAACTATAAACCCAGCAAAAAACAATAATTTTTGCTTGTGTTTTTAATAAAAAAGACTAATATTGTTGATTTAATGAAAACAGCTAAATCTTGAATTATTGGTAAAATAACCATATATTTAATCTTAAGGTACTTACTTAGGCACTCACCTGAAATTCACAGGCTGTAAAAATGGTTGACAGGGAAATAAATTTAAGTCATGTTTATCACAATTTTCATAAATAATCTAGGTGTTGTAGCCCATTTTCACATTGCTATAAATAACTACGCAAGACTGGGTAATCTATAAAGGAGAGAGGTCTGCAGTTCGACTCACTAGCATAGCTGGGGAGGCCTCAGGAAACTTACAATCAAGGCAGAAGGCAAAGAGGAAGCAAGGCACCTTCTTCATAAGGCAGCAGAAGGGAGAATTAATGTAGGAGGAACTACCAAACACATAAAATTATCAAATCTCATGAGAACTCACTCACTGTCAGGAGAACAGCATGGGTAAACCACTCTCATGATTCAATTATCTCCACCAGGTCTGTCCCTTGACACATGGGGATTATGGGGATTATATATCAAGATGAGATTTGGTGGGGACACAAGCCTAACCATATCATTTGGTAAACTATTAAAATAATTAGGTAAATGTAATAGAATAAATACTTGTAAACAGACTTGTCATAAATTAGAATCTAAAGTTAAATTAAATATTTCATTAAGTGATTTCATTAAATGGGTATTTTTCAATTAAAAAATTGTATTGTAGGGAAACATTCTTTCTAAAAAATATGTTCTTATTAAAAGGTGGGTAAATTTTTTTTTTTTTTTTTTTTTTTTTTTTGAGATGGAATCTCACTCTGTCGTCCAGGTTGGAGTACAGTGACGTGATCTCAGCTCATTGCAACCTCCGCCTCCTGGGTTCAAGCAATTCTTCTGCCTCAGCCTCCAAAGTAGCTGGGACTACAGGCAGATGCCACCATGCTCGGCTAATTTTTTGTATTTTTAGTAAAGACAAGGTTTCACCACTTTAGCCAGGATGGTCTTGACCTCCTGACCTCATGATCCACCTGCCTCCACATCCCAAAGTGCTGGGATTACAGGCGTGAGCCACTGTGCTCAGCCAAAAAGTGGATAATACTTGTCTATTCAAAGCTTATTTAATGGTTATGTGTAAAACAAGGTAAAAGGAACCAGGAGATAAGAGAGATGCAAAGAAAGTTATAGAATTAAAGAGGTATTTTTGGTAAGAAAGCTTAGAAGAATTTTATATGAGAAAGAGTCTTATATGGTGAATTTTTGTTCTAAAATAAAATGACTGGGTTGTTCAAGAAAGAGGAATATTCAGGACAAGCCAAAAGTCCAAGCATGTTGTAAATGGTCAAAGTTGTAATAAGGTTAGTAAAAAAGGAATTTATAAAAATGCAATTAATTGGCTGTAATTAAAGGAAATTATAGTAAATAGTTTTTCTAAAAATTGAACTTTGATATTAAAAATATGCTCTTACAAACTAAAGAATTGGTTAAAACAAGATTTCATTTAAAATAGTTACTTAATGTGATATGGTTAGGTTTTGTACCCCATTTTCATCTTGAATTTTAATTTCTAGATGTTGAGGGAGAGATCTGGTGGGAGATGATTCGATCATGGGAGAAGTTTCCCGCTTGCTGTTCTTGTTTTTTTGTTTTGTTTTGTTTTTGAGATGAAGTCTCGCTCTTGTCCCCCAGCCTGGACAGAGTGAGACTGCAATGGTGCAATCTCAGTTCACTGCAACCTCCACCTCCCACATTCAAGTGATTCTCCTGCCTCAGCCTCCCAAGTAGCTGGGATTACAGGCACCTGCCACCATGCCTGGCTAATTTTTTGTATTTTTAGTAGAGACTGGGTTTCACCATGTTGGCCATGCTGGTCTCAAACTCCTGACCTCAGGTGATCCACCCACATTAACCTCCCAAAGTTCTGGGATTACAGGCATGAACCACCATGCCCAGTCCATGCTGTTCTTGTGATAGTGAGGGAGTTCTCAGAAGATCTGATGATTTTATAAATGGCAGTTTCCCCTGGGCTTTTCATGCTCTCTCTCTTGCCAGCTGCCATTTAAGACATGCCTACTTTCCCTTCCACCATGATTATAAGTTTCCTGAGGCCTCTCCATCCATGCAGAACTGTGAGTTGATTAAACCTCTTTTCTTTAAAATTACCCAGTCTTTGGCAATTTGTTAATGAGCAGTGTGAAAATACACAATGCAAGAAGTTTTTAATTTTTAAATTCTATAGTCTATTTCTTTTTCTTTCTTTATTATTATTATTAATATTATTTTGGAGATGGAGTTTCACTCTTGTTGCCCACACTGGAGTTCAATGGCTTCAATGGCATGATCTCCGCTCACTGCAACCTCTGCCTCCTGGGCTCAAGTGATTCTCTTGCCTCAGCCTCCTGAATAGCTGGGATTACAGGCATGCACCACCACATTTGGCTGATTTTGTATTTTTAGTAGAGACAGGGTTTCACCATGTTGGCCAGGCTGGTTTCAAACTCCTGACCTCATGATCCACCTGCCTCAGCCTCCCAAAGTGCTGGGATTACAGGAGTGAGCCACAGTGCCTGGCCTTAAATTCTATAATCTATTTCTTTTTGAAATTATTCAGATTGATATCTCAGAAGCTGTACACTGCTATTTCAGCATCTTCTCTCTTTTTGAGAAGGCCTGGGATGGCAACTCTCTCCTTTAACTTTGGTTGTAACTTTTAAAATTAATAGTCTAAAGTAAGGGAGATAATTTTTGAAAATGGATGAATGAAAAATTGTTTGGGTCTGCTTTTGTCTGCATGTCTGTTATATCTGTAGGTTTACATGTGTCATGAGGAAGTGATATTTCACTGTAAACTGTATGAAAGAGTTCTAACCATTTGACTTAAAGAAAACTAACAGCTTATCAGACTGATAGAAACTAGCTCAGATCCCCTTCAATTTATGACTTTGTAATCTTTGGTAAGATTAATTTGGTAAATTTAATCTCAAAATTATCTGCAGTCATTTGTAATCTTAAAGTCATGTTATGTTAAATTAAGTAACCTTAAGTTTTTTGTTTTTGTTTTTTTTCCACTGGGAGTTTGGGTTACTAAGAGTTTAATATAGGACTGTAAAAGGTGTTTTTGGTGAAGTTTATAAAACACAAGGGTGGGTCGGGTACAGTGTTTCGTGTCTGTAATCCTAGCACTTTGGGAGGGCAAGGCGGGTGGATCACGAGGTCAAGAGATAGAGACCATTCTGGTGAAACCGCATTTCTACTAAAAATACAAAAATTAGCTGGGCATGGTGGCGTGCACCTGTATGTAGTCCCAGCTACTTGGGAGGCTGAGGCTGGGGAATCTCTTGAACCCAGAAGGCAGAGGTTGCAGTGAGCTGAGATCGAGCCACTGCACTCCAGCCTGAGTGACATAGTGAGATTCCATCTCAAAAAAAAACCCCCCCAAAAAAAACACATACACACAAGGATGTAGCTCTTGCTAAAGAAAATATAATTTTTTTCTAGTTAGGAAACCATTTAAGAGTCACTTTAAGATAAAGAAAAAATTACAGAGATAAAACTAAATGGATAAAATGAGAAAAATTAAGGCAGGGCAATAAAAGTTACCTCTGAGACCTGTGGTACAGAGAAGATAGTCAATGTGAGGGAAGGGCAAAACCAGGTAACTACTAAACCATAGGGTGTAATGTAAAGGAATTGTTCCTTTTTGTAGGTTGGTGTCATCAGCTTCTTGAGAAACTTTTATTATAATGGATAGCAAAAATATTATATAACTACTTTTAGGACAAATCCTTAATTTTAAATCCTACAGAAGGAAAGAGCTTGTTTGGGTTGATGTAAAACCCATAGCTCACTATTAAACAGTCACTGATAGGCTGGGCCTGGTGTCTTATGCCTGTAGTCCCAGCACTTTGGGAGGCCAAAGTGGGCAGATCACCTGAGGCTAGGAGTTTGAGACCAGTCTGACCAACATGGAGAAACCACGGCTCTACAAAAAGTACAAAATTAGCTGGGCGTGGTGGTGCATGCCTGTAACCTCAGCTACTTGGGAGGCTGAGGCAGGAGAATTGCTTGAACCTGGGAGGCAGAGGTTGTGGTGAGCTGAGATTGCACCATTGCACTCCAGTCTAGTCAACAAGAGCAAAACTCCATCTCAAAAGAAAAAAAAAATTACTGATAAGTACATATGATCCAAATGTACAGAATATGATTCCTGAGAGAACAGCCAGCCTAGTGGCCACTGTAAGATCCTTTTTCCCTGTAAGATCTGTTTTCCTTGCCTGACTGCCCTCTAAAATACCAAGTGGAGCACCCTAGATGAAGCACTTAATATGCTTCATGTGTGAGACATGTGGGACTGGCTTTCTGATGACCAAGACATTCTCCCACTGAATATGCCTATTACCCAGGTCATGGTAAATCTGGGGATTAAGGGAGCCCGTTTTTACATGGGTACCTCTCCCACAGAATCATGCAACTGTTTGAGAGGCCTTATCAAATTTGCTGTCCTTCCCTCATGGGACATAAAACATTGGGGTAATTAACAAAAAAAAAAAAAAAAAAAAAAAGAGAAAGGAAAAACGGAGTCGAAGGACTCTCCCTAGAAGGGGTGATGAAAACATCATCCTTTGGCCAGGCATGGTGGCTCATTCCTGTAATCCCAGCACTTTGGGAGGCCAAGGCAGGCGGATCACGAGGTCAGGAATTTGAGACCAGCCTGGCCAATATGGTGAAACCCAGTCTCTACTAAAAATATAAAAATTAGCTGAGTGTGGTGGTGCATGCCTGTAGTCCCAGCTACTTGGGAGGCTGAGGCAGAAGAATCGCTTAAACCTGGGAGGCAGAGGTTACAGTGAGCCGAGATCATGCCACTGCACTCCAGTCTGAGTGACAGAGCAAGACTCCTTCTCAAAGAAAAAAAAAAAAGAATATATCACCCTTTTTGATGGTTATTCACTGTTTGCCCCAGATTGGAAAATTAAAAAAAAAAAAAAATCAAAAGGCAAAGGTTATCATGAGAAAGCTGACATTGCCTGGGGCAATGCTGAGGCAAATTAGGATAAAAAATTGGCAGAAGAGCCTGAGTCCCTTGGCTTAACTCCCTGCTGGGAACCCAAGCCTTTTTTCACCAGAAAAGGTAAAAGGACCAGGGGGTAAAAAAGAAAAGTTCTTGGGACCAGAACATAAAAATGTACTGGTTGATAGGATTATGAAATTTGAGATGTTTACATAAACAGGCTTTATGTAAGTTAGTTGTAACTCCTTTATCTAAGTGTCTTGTGAAAATGGGTGCTGTCTGGGAGGTGGGGATTGCAAGGTTGCAGTGAACCGAGATCGTGCCATTGCACTCCAGCCTGGGCAAGGAGCGAAACTATGTCTAAAAAGAGCAGATTTACATGCCTTCAGTTTTATGGTATTGATAAGGAAAACATCCCTCAGTTAGATACACTGCATTCAGTGCCACTGCACTCCAGCCTGGGCAACAGAGTGAGACTCTGACTCAGGAAAAAAAAAAAAAGAATTTCCTGCTTCCTATAGAATTAAAATAAAATAATTATTGAGAGGATAATAGGATAAAGATACCTTGTGACTCACCCAGCCTCCAGGGTGTAATACTCCTGTTATAAGTTGTACAGGTAGATATATATGAAAAAATTTTTTTGAACAATGCTTATGTTTTGTATAGCTAATTGCTGTAAGTCTCTAACTAAAACCAAGATTATAGTAGCTCAATGCATAGAAGTTTAAAATGAGTTGATTTTGTAAGCTCACCTTTGGCTTTTTGTTTGTTCACTTTCTACTTAAAAGAAAAAAATAATTTTAAAGGCCAATGAATGCCTGTCCATGTCCATTCCTGTCTGGTCTAGAGCAATTAATTGGCTGTAAGTCTTGTTGGCTGTTAAGTCTTGTTGACTGTAAGTCCCTTGGCCACATGGAGTCCCACAGAGGGACAGGATGGACATGGGGCAGGCAGCCATGTCACCCAGGCAATGCTATGGAACAAAATTAAAATTTGGTGGCCATTGAAGTTGTCTCTGGCAAATCTTGGCCAGAAGGGGGAGAATGTAAACTAAAAATAAAATTCAAAGGCCTCACCATCCACCCTGCAACCATCTGAATAGACTCCCTCCTCGGCCAGGGCACTCTAAAATTTAACCTGAAAGGCTGGTTGAGGTCATGACGGGAAGCATGCCTCATTATATCCCTCCAGCATTGACATCAACGCAAACCTTAAGTCTGATAAGAAACATTTACAATCTATTTTCTCTGAAGCCTTCATCTTCATGATAAAACCTAGGTCTCCAAAACCCCTCATCTTAACCCAAACATTCCTTTCTGCTGATGATTACTCTTTCAACCAATTGCCAATCAGAATATGTTTAAATCTAACTGTGGCCTGGAAGCCCCTGGCCCTGCCTTTGAGTTGTCCCGCCCTCCAGATCCAACCATTGTAAATCCTACATGTTCTGATTGATGTATTATGTCTCCTTAAAATGTATAAAAGCAAGCAGTACTTTGACCACTTTGGGCACATGTCCTCAGGACCTCCTGAGACTGTGTCATGGGTATATCCTTAACCTTGGCAAAATAAACTTCGTAAATTGATCGAAACTTGTCCCAGATACTGTCTGGTTTACACAGCTTACACCTAGTGGGGGTAGTTTAAGAGACACTTTGGATACATTATCTTGTTTAATCCTCATAGCAACTCTTAAAGGCAGTTGGAAGCTAAGAAATTTGCCCAAAAGGGTAAAGCCAGGTCAGGTGTGGTTTAAGAGGCAGGCTCTAGCATTGAGGTAAAAATCTCAGTTTTCTGCTGCCACCTTCCAGAGAGCCAAGAGAACCCACTCTTGCCTTCCAAGGAACATGCCTGAAAGTTATAAGAGTTGGGTAGGTGACTACAGCATGCATCCATGAAGAACTCTAGCTCTGAGATCTATTCACATCTTGGCTTTGTCACCCATTAACTTTGTAACCTTGGTCAAGTTACTGAGTCTCTCTATCCATAGTTTTCTTACCTGTTTAAGAGAGTAATAAGGCTGTATTGAGTTTCCTTTTTTTTTTTTCCTGAGAAATACCCAGTCCCACTTCTGTTGACAGTGACCACATTTTGCTTTCCCTATTCCCAGTTGGGAGAAATGGGGGTGTGGGAGGCATGTTATTCAAGCTAGCCAGTGACATGCTCTCTGGAAATGAATCTTCAGTGGGATAACCCAAAGATTAAATCCCACTGGAGCTCATTCATCTAGATGCCCTGACAAAAATCTTGCCAGTTTCTGCACCTCAGACAAGGCATCTTCTCCATTCCTCATCTTATATGACTACTTCTGCTTCTCCTTCATTCTGTGAGCTCCCTCTACAACCTGCCCCACCAAATCTAGTAATTTTTCTGTTTAAGTTCATTAGAGCCAGTTTTTATTGCTTACAACAATAACAATAAAAACCCCTACTTGATCCAAACACCTACCTTGCAATGCTGTAAAAATTAAATGATACCAAGTGTGTCAAGTGCCTAGCTCAGTCCTGGCAGCAGAGCAACCAGTCAATAGGTGGTGACAGCTGTCTGTCAGCTACCACTTGGGGCAGGGCACAGGGAGGCAGAGGGGAGATTGTTACTGGTGTGCATTCCACTGAGAAAAACCTTCCCCCAGGAGATAGAAGGACAAACAGGAGGGAGGGAAGTCCAGGCTATGATATGCTCATTTATTCCAAATGTCTTTATTGAAACAGAATGACAAAGCAAGAAAGAATGAGGTCTGGGAGGATGTCTTTGGGTGCAGGATGGAGCCCAGACCCAGTGGTTACAGTGTGGAGCTCTTTCCCTGTCCCCTGACTCTGGCCAGGGAAGTGAACGCAAAGCAGCAGGGAGGAGGCAGGGTGGGGGCAGCCCTCTGAGCTCTCCACGATGGCTGGTGTGAGGTACCTCTGAGCCTTCTGGGCAGCCCTCCCTTCCCTACTCAGTCTTCCCGATCTTGCCACCTTTCTGTGTGGGCCAGCCTCCCGTCAGGGTACTCAGAGGCCACTCAGAGGGCAGGGTTGGGGGTGGCAAGCAGCGGGACATGGTCACAGCGGTTAGGGGGTGGCTGTCGCAGCAGGGAAGGCCGGCGACACAGCTCCCCATCCCGGAGGACCTCGGGCAGGAGCTTGCGCTTGGTCTCCGGCAGCAGCATAATGCTGAGAATGCAGAGGAGGGCGCAGGCTGCCAGTACCACGTGCTGCAGGAAGGCTCCATGGCCCATGTGGAGGCGCTGGGCCGGGCCGCTCAGCCCCCCCAAGCGCCCCCAGTGCCATGATCAGGCCTAGGCCACGGCCCCTAGGGGAGACAGAGGGGAATAGCCCAGCCCACAGCTGTGCCCTTGCCTACCCTTTTCCCGCAGACCCCTCCTCCAGCCTGCAGGCACTGTCCTCAGGCAGAAGGACCTGGCTCTGCCCCCAGGGGCACCCATTATCTCACCGAACAGTGGTGGGGATGACTTCAGCAGCAAGGAGGGTGCTGAGGATGGCGGCAGCTTGGGAGGAGAAGAGCCCAAGGACAGAGAAAGTGGTGACGGCAGCCTCATTCAGATCTGGAGAAGCAAGAGGGATGATATGAACGGAGGTGTGGAGGCCAAGGCTGGCCTAGTCCCCGGTGTCATCCCCTTGGCTCTCTGTTCCCATGGGTCTAGCTGGGCAGGCTCTGGGCATTCAGTAATTGACTGGGAGAGCAGACAGGGCATGTGGCCAGGTAGAGGCTTGTGGAAGAGCTGGGCAGGGTCTGGGGCTTGTCTTGGGAGGCCTGTGCCAGAAGAAATGGCTGAGCCTGTCTGAAGCACCTCTGTCGGGTTTCCCTTGTTGAGCCCACACTGTGGGGAAGGTAGGATGCTCACAATCCCACAGGCCCAGCAGGACGAGGGAAGCAATGCCGGTCAGGGTCATGGAGAGAAGAAGGATGCCCCGGCGGCCAAATCGGTCCACGGTAACACCCAGGAAGACACAGGCCAGGGCTGCGGTGCCGCTGGCCAGCAGAGAGCACAGGTAGAAGTCTGATGGGCTCCCTCCTCCTCCCACAGGCTGGTAGCAGTGGCGAATGGCATGGGCAATGAAGCTGTGAGAAGGGGTGGGGAAGCAAAGAACAGAGTCTGAATCCCCTCCTGCAGCCTTCCACCATGCTGATGATCCTCTGCAGGGGTCCCTCCCACCCAGCCAGCCCCCATTCCAGCTACTGGCCAGGCCCTCAGCCCAGACACCCAGGCTCACTTGGTGAAGCCCAGGATAAGTAGATTTTTCCAGATGTTGCGGTAGTTGAGGAGGGAAGCGAAGGAAAAGGAGGATGTTGCAGGGAGAGGGCAGGTATTCTCCAGGTCTTTGGGAGAGAGAGAGGAGCTGTCAGAAGAAAACCCTGAGAAGACAGGATCCTCCCACATGGGTGGTACGGACTCTGGGGAAGGTGGCACAGCTGCAACCATTCAGAGGGCACTGTCATGTGTGCAAGTGAGGCAACACTCGCAGGGACCCCATCTCTTACCCTGCAGGGCCTCCTGGGCTTCCTCCCCTAGCATCTGCCCATGGGGCCGGTTTCGCTCAGCCAGGATCCTCAGCACAGACTGAGCCTCTTCGATCTGCCGCTTCACTATCAGCCACCGCGCGGACTCCAGGAACAGACCAGGCCAGCTGTGGGCAGGGTGGAAGGGGTACACTGTGAGGCCTCCCCTCTCCTGATCTAGGGGTGGGAAACACCCACCTCTGAGGGACTGGGGCTGGGGTAGGCCTGGACCAGGAGTGGTCGGAGAAGAGGAGGGGTCTTTGGGCTAGGGCTAGTTTGGAGGCAGAGATGGGAATTGCCAGATGACAGGTGAAGGGCAATACTGACCCATAAAACAGGAAGAGGATGCAGGGAGCGGTGATCATTCGCTGCAGGAATCGCCAATCCTTAGAGACAAGGGCCAGGCCCAGGAACAGGAAGTGCCCTCCCACCCCCACCAACTCCCCTGCCAGGGCCACCCGAAGCCTCTGTGTTGGGTCGCACAGCTCCAGGCCTGGAGATACAGCAGGGGTGGAAAGAGGAGAGGGAGGCCAGGGAGGAAGAAGGCACAAGAGAGAAGAGGAGAGAGGGAGGGAGGAGGACAGAGAGCGAGGTCAGACCCAGAGTGGAGGCTGCAGCCCTTGCCTCCCTTGCTAACCTCTGGGTGACATGGATTGGAGAGACTGTTCAGTCCTCTCTCCTCTCCTGCTCAAACCTAGGAGGGCTCTAGGGCCAGAGTCCCTGGTGAGTGTTCAGCATTTCCAGTTTATAGGCCCTTTCACATCAGGCCTCTTATTTGACCTTCACATTAACCCTTGTCCAAGGTCACACAGCCAGGGACAATCCTTGTCCCTGGACTTCCTGCTCCCAGGGAATAGCATCTTATTCCCTGGGAGCAGTAAGTCCGGGGCAAAGACTTTAAAGATTGTGGGGAGGGGGAGACAGGTGTGGAGAGAAGCAAGAGCCCTGGATTCTTTAAGGGCCTGGGCAGAAAGATAGCTGAGATTCTAGGCAGCTGAAATGTGGCCTAGGGGGCAGTGGGGACAGCCTGGGGATGCAGGCAGGTAGGCATGACACCCAAGGGAGGGAATTCTGGGAGGGTGGCACTTACGCATTAGGTAGACACCCAGGTCAACACCGGCAAGCAGAAAGCCGAGGAGGAATCGGAGTGCCATCACGCCTGTGGAGGAGCCTGCAGCAGCCCCTCCTACTCCACAGGGACCCACCAGCCCCAAGGTCAGCAACACAATCCCACGACGGCCAAACCTAGAAAGTGGAAAGGGCTTTCGGTCACCCAGACTCTCTGGTGGTGGGGAGGTTGCTGGGTGAAACGGAGTTGCACACTTCAGAGCTAGAGGTTTGAGAATGAAGATCTGAGAGCAAGAGCTGGACAGAGGCTTGAGAAGATGGGATGGGATGGGGACCATGGGTGTGGCTGTGATTCTGTAAGAGGTGGGAACATTGACTCTTGCGGATGAGGGCTATTGTTCAGAGATTAGGGCACTTGTCATTGGATGTGAAATCACTCATCAGAAGGGATGGTATATTGCTTAGGAGATTTGGGACCATTCATCCTTAGGAATAGAGCTAAGGGTCAGTGGGGATGGAGTTTGTCTTGCTCAGACTGTTCAGAGGAGATTTGGGGGAGGGTCATTGATATATGGAGTCAAACTATTAACCTGTGGAGGGGAGCTATTGGCCACTTATGCATGGGGATACTACTGGTCAGCGAAGGTAAAGTTAATGATATTAGGGGACCGAGTAATTGGTTTTTGGAGATGAGACCATTGTTCCATGGAGGTGGGACACTGGTCTATTAATATGTTAAGGATGTTGAGTAGGGGCCAAGTGCAGTGGCTCAAGCTTGTAATTCCAGCACTTTGGGAGGCCAAGGAGGGCAGATCACCTAAAGTCAGGAGTTCAAGACCAGCCTGGCCAACATGGTGAAACCTGGTCTCTACTAAAAATATAAAAATTTGCCAGGTGTGGTGGCACACACCTGTAGTCCCAGCTACTTGGGAGGCTGAGGCAGGAGAATCACTTGAACTCGGGAGGTGGATGTTGCAGTGAGCAGAGACTGCACCACTGCACTCCAGCCTGAGTAACAGAGCGAGACTCCATCTCAAAAAAAAAAAAGAAAAGAAGAAAGGTCAGTGGGCAGTGGGGACATGGTCATGGGCCTGTTAATCTGTGGGGTAGGACTATTGATCAGTGGGAAGAACTATTAATCCATGGGGATAATCAGTAAGGATAAGGACACAGACCAGGAGAGATGACACTATTGGTAAGTGATGATGGTCACTAACTATGAGTTAGTGAAGACATGATTACTGATCCTTGGAGGCTGGGCTATTGATCTTTGGGGATAAGACCACTGATCTATGGAGATGAAGATAGGGAGCCTGTGGTCATTGGAAATCAGGCACCAATCCCTGGGAGTTAGGCTATTGACCTAATGGCGTGGGGCATTTTTCCATTAGGATGGACTTATTGACTAATGTGCTGAAGACTACTGATTTTAGGAGACCAAATTATTGATCTTTGGGGATAAAACCATTGTTCTATAGGAATGAGGCTACTGGTCTGTGGCACTGAGGCCACTGATGCATAGGGATGGGCCATTGACCTGTGGGTTTAGGGTCATTGGTCCACAGAGGTATGTGACTACTGGGCAGTGAAAATGGGTACTGATTTTAAGGAATTAACTACTGAGTGTTGGGATGCCTTTGATCCATAGACGTTGAACTATTTATCCACTTGGATGGAATTGTGGATCAATGGGACTGAGTCTAATCCTCCATGAGGATGTTCAGTGCAGTGAGAGCACCTGGTCAGTGGTGATGGTGACCAGAATCAGAGAAGAGATTTTTGATCTGTGGGAAGAGTTATTGGTTGCTGGGATTGGGCAGTTGATCTCTGCAGGTGAAGCTACTGACTCATGGAAATGAGGATTTTGTGAGAGAATCTCAAATCCCTGAGGATCCATGAGGGTGGGACTATTATTCATCCACAGAGGCTGAGGTCATTTGGTGGCAGGCATGGGGCTGTGGGTTATTGAGTTGGAGGGTATTTTCTTTGGAGATAGTTATTGACTTGTAGGGGAGGGGCCGCTGGTCAGAAATGGGGTAATTTGTTCGTGAAGTTGAACTACTGGTCAGTGGGAATGGAGCTGTTGGTGTTTAGGAATTAACATATTGATCTTCAGGAATGAGGTCATTGACATGGAGCTGACAGTCCACGTGGGCTATTAGTGGGGATGAGACTATTCTCTGGTGAGATGAGGCCATTGATTCACGGATCGGGGGCCACTAATCAGTGGGAATGGGGCCAATAGTCCATGGAGGTCGAGTCATTCCCTTGCACGTAGGAGGTAGGGAAGGTGTATTTCTTGATGGGGAGTGAAGTTGAGACAAGGGTAAGCCATTGAATAGAAGTCTGGAGAAGACTGTAGAGTCCAGTGAATCGTCTTCGACCTCTTGCAAACGCCCGCTGCTTGGGCTAGCTTCCCTAGCACCCCCTCCTTTCTACCAGCCCTGCCCCCACGACAGCCCTCACCTGTCTGCGGGGTAACCCAGGAACAGGTAGCCGGAGGCAAAGCCCAAGATGAAGAGGATCTGCTCCAGGATCACCTGCCAGCCCAGGTCACACACCAGATCCCACTGGGGATGTGAGAAGGGTGCAGCGGGCGTGAGGCCCAGCCCTCGCCGCTCTCTGCCCGCCCCCAGACCCGCGGCCCGCCTGGCCGCCTCACCTGGCCGATGGCGTTGGTGGTGAGCACCGGCAGGCCATTATAGTCCCAATCCTTGAGGCAATGGTTGAAGTCCGGCGGTGCGAAGCCGCTGCACGAGGGGTCGGTACTGGTGGCAACACGGCTGGCGGCGCTAGCTGCTAGGGCCGCGCTGGCGACGCTGACGCCGCTGGCATTGGGGGGCTGCTCCCAGCCAGTGGCATTGGGGGGGAAGACCCCGTAATGGCAATGCAGCGGAGGCGCCAGCGTGAAGATGGGGTCCGAGGCCATGCCCAGCGCCACGAAGAGCACCGGCAGGCAGCAGAGGCCGAGCTGCAGCTGCTGGCCGCCGCCCAGCGCCCCCACCTGGGCGAGCAGAGCCTCAAAGCTGAGGGGGCCGGGGGGCACGGCCAGCGACAGGCTGCTGCCCAGTCCGTCGCCGCCCGCGTCGCCCTCCCCCTCCCGCTCGCGCTCCCGCTCACCCTGCAGCTGCTCCGTGGGCACCGCATCTCCGAGGGTCCCGACCTGCTGTTGGGGGGCAGGGGGTGGCAGGAAAAGGGTGAAGCGGAGGAAACCGCAGAGCAAGGGCAGGGGGCGGGCCGGAGCGAGGGCTAGGCAGGCAGTCAGGGGCGCGGGATGCGCAGGAGGAAAATGCCGGGCGCTCGGCGGGGGCGGGGGTGCGGGGAGAGGATGGCGTCGCCACCTGGGGCGTGGGCACTTACTCCGTTGGAGGTGGGGGTGATCTCTACAGTGTTGTCGATTTTGCCGCCGCCCCCGCCATTGGGCTCGGGGGTCCCAGTAGCCACCCGGGGAGCCAGCTTGCCGACCGCAGGGCCCCTGCCGGCCTGCCCCGAAAGGATGCGCTGTCCTCTGGCCCAGTTGCGTGCCGGCTGCCCCGACACAGAGAACCCGAAGAGATCCCGCTCTGCAGCTCTGCAGCCGCAGGCGCCTCCTCGGTCTCTGCGATCCCTGCGCTGCTTTCCCCTCCCCTTCCTCTAGACTCTCCTCCCCTTCCCACGTCAGCAGAACCTTCGGTCCAGACTCTTCGTCACAGAGAGGAAGGGGGGCCAGGGCCCAGGGGAGGGAGGGGAAGGGGGCTCTGTCGTCTCTTTCCTGGGTCTGCGGGCCATTGCGGTAAAAAGGAAAAAAAGCTGAAGGATAGTAGCTAGTCCAGGCAGATGCCAGAGATTCTTCCTCTGCTTCCAATCATTTGCCATCACTCATTCATTCATTCATCCACTCATTCACTAATCAGTAAAATTTAAGTGTCTCCTACGTTTTAGGACTTGCACTTGACTTTAAGGTTAATAGGGTAGACAAGGTCCACCTTGGAAACCATTACTCCAGGGAGACGGACATATAAGCTGGCTACTGCAGTCCAACTTATGCATATGGAAGACTGGCTTGGCCCTGTATTCAGCCCTAGCTAGCTTCAGTCCTCTACAAGGAGATCACTTCCCTAGGTTTCACCACTCCCATCCTGGTTGAATCTCCATTTCTCAACAGCATTTGGCACTGTTGACCCCCTCTTTCTCTAAACACTGTCTTCCTTGGCTGCTAAGTCCCTTCTGCTCCCCTTTTCTCCACTGCAGAAACCATCTTCCAGGTCATGGCATTGGTGCTGAGCATGGGCAGGCCATTATAGTCCTGGTTCTTGAGGCAGTGGTTGAAGTTCAGCGGGGTGAAGCAACTGCAGGAAGGGTCTGTTATTGGTAGTGACAAGGCTGGTGGTGCTGGCTTCTAGGGCCATTCCTGTCTGTATCATTTAGACACCATCGTTCAGTGTCTGGAATCCTAGAGACAGCCCTAGGCCCTTCTCTCATTTCACACTCTCCACCTTGGGATCTCACCCATGCCCGCAGCTTCAATCACCACCCATACAAACAATACAAACCTGATGCCCAAACTGACAACTCCAGCTTCCACCTCTGTTCTGAGCTCCAGACCCACCTCTTATCTGACCTTCACCTTGGATGACTCACAGGGACCTCCAACTCGGTATGTTCAAGACCAAACTCGTGCCTTCCCCCTATAACTTGGTTGTCCTCCACTGCTTCTTTCTGCAGTGAATGGCACCCTCAACATCGCATTGCTTCCAGATGCTCAGGCAATAGGCCTTAAAGCTTTTTCTTCCTTACCCATGTTGAATCATTTACAAAATTCTGTCCATTTTACCTCCTATATATTCTCAGATATCCCACATCTCTCCATCTCTACCAGTAATGGACAAACTACCTGTTGGAAAGATCACTTTGGCTCCCTAATTCCTAACTGACATTCTGCTTCCACTTTGTTTATACATCCCTGCCACCCATATGTCATTTATAGTGCAGATGGAATGATCTTTTCAAAATGCAGATCTGATCGTGTGCCTTCCCTGCTAAGCAGCCTTCAGTGGTGTCTCCTCACTGCCAAGGTGAATATTAAAACTCTAGATACCTCATACATAGTTCTGCATGCCGGGTCATATGTGCTCTGTAGTTCCTTCTCACTTATTTCCCCAAACTCTCTGCTTTCCAGCCACAGACCTTCCTCTAGTTTTCCCAGTGCCACAAGGCCTTTGAACAAGCTGGTTCCTGCACCTAAAAAGCTTCTTAGTCACATTTCCCTCATCCTTCAGCTCTCAGCTCAAGCATCTTTGCTAGAGAAGCCTTCCCTAACCTCTAGAATTGCTACTCAAAGTGTGGTTCATGAACTAGCAGCATACCTGGGAGCTCATTAGAAATACAGAATCCCAGACCCTTGAATCCTAATCTGTATTTTAACCAGATCCCCAGGTATAGGTATAATACATTAAAGGTAGAGACACACTTCTCTAAGAGATTTGTTACCTGATAGGTGCTTCAATCTCTAATCGTAGGTAAGGGCTGGAAAGGAGTTTTCTATCATGGTCAGCCAGAAAATCATTCCCCCTTCTCTCCACTGAACCACACCTTTAACTTAACTCCTCTGTTCAGAAATTTTCCATATATGGGAAATTCTTTTTTTGAGACAGGATCTCACTCTCTTGCCCAGGCTAGAGCACAGTGGCTTGATCACAGCTCATTGCAGTCTCCACCTCCCTGGCTCAAGTGATCCTTCTACCTCTGCCTCCCAAGTAGCTGGGACTACATGCACATGCTACCACACTTGGCTAATTTTTTGATGTTTTGTTAAGACAGGGTCTCACTGTGTTGCCAAGGCTGGTCTCATACTCTTGAATTCAAGCAGTGCTCTAGCCTCAGCCTCCCAAAGTGCTGGGATAAAGGTGCGAGCCACCACGCCATGCAGATCCTCCAGAAAATGGTTTGTCCAGAAGGATGATGAGTAGGTCATCCTGCGATATCTACCTGGGAAGCTGAGTGAAAGCCTGGACCCTCTTGGGGTCACTTAAGGAAGAGGGTGCCCAGACTGGCCAGCAGCAGTCTCTAGTTGGCCAGAGCTATCCTGTGGTGCAAAGCTGAGGCTGGGCCTTTAGTTGGGGTGGCCTTTCCAGGACGGCACATTTCAAGGTCCTTGTGTGGCCAGCTTCTCTCCACATTGACACCTCTCTAATGACATCATTGGACAATGAAGTCTTGAAGGAAGGCTCTCAGGTCAGTCATCGGGGTTTGCCTTCTTGTGACACTAGTCCTTGGACTCTACTCCTTTAGGTTTCGGTTCAGATCTCACCTTTCAACCATCCTGTCTAAAGTCTCCTTCACTGGCCTCTCCTCTCATCTACTTAGTTTCTTCATATCACCCTGCTGATTTCCATCACCAGCAAATGTCAAATCTATGGCAGGTTTGTGTTTTTATTTATATATGTTAACTGACTTATTTGTGTATCCCACTGGAATGATACATTCACAATATACTTGCAGAACTGTGCCTGGACCATCATGAGAGCAAAAAACTTGTCCAGTGAATAGTTGTTGAAGAAAGGAGCAAAATCTCCCCCAAACCCCAAAAGGCATCCTGTTCAGTGTGTGTCCAATAGGTATAGCTGCTGAGCACCAGGGCTGCTCACCATGCTCCCAAGAGGCAGAGTCAGGGAGGCAGACAGCAGGGTTTATTGAGGTGCACACCCATGTCTGGGTCCCAGACATGGGTTTTCTGGACTCTTTCCTGCCTTCTGTGGGGAGAAGCCCTCTGGTCTCTCCGAGACCTTCAATCTCTGGGCAGTTTATGTCTTGCCCTCTCGGCTAATAGTGCAGCACTGATCTTCTAGTGCCAAGAAACAGAAAAAGAGAGAGGCTCTGTATGGCCCCAGGTTTTTGCCACCTGACTCTTCATGGTCAGTCTTCCAGAGGTGGGTGGCAGTGCAGTAACCTCCACCCTAGGCTGAGGAGAGAAGGGTCCAGTTCCTCCCTGCCCCAGAGCCTAGTACCTGCTCCTGACAAAACAGGGAATAGTATTAAATATAAATAATTTATACAAAATGGCTCGTACAAAAAGCTGTGGGTTGGGGGAGAAGACGCCTCTGTGAGAGGCTGAGATGACAGAAAGGGCAGGAGAAGGGAAAGATACCTTCACCTCTCCTAGTCCCTTAACAAAGTCCTCCAGCCACCTAAGGCTGGAGGGGGGCTTTGGCAGGCAGGGGAGGGGCAGCACTGTGCCAAAGGACCTTCAGGGAGCCAGGCTGGTGAGCAGGGTGGTGAATCGCAGGGCCTGTCCTGCCAGTTCTGTTACACACTGCACCATCTCTTGGATTGCAGGGCTGGATGGGTAGCCCAGGGCAGCTCCCTTGACAGCCAGCACAGTGGCCCGCAATGCCTGGCCCAGTGCTGTACCTGCAGCCCTGACCTGTGCTCGGAGAGGGGCAGAGGCTGCCAGCCGGCCCAGGGTGTCCCCAACAAACACCAGGCGGTGAGCAGCCACCACCACCCTCTTGCTGTGGGGCACGAAGAGGCGTGGGGGCTGATTAGCCTGGGTATTGGACATCAGGGCTGCCACGGCCGCCTGCAGGGCTGAGTAGTGGCTCTGGCATTGCCCAGCGTAGAAGTGCAGGAGCTGTAGGTCTCCAGTGGACAGAACCAGCGGCTCCCCTGGGGACAGGGACTCCTGAGGGGCAAGAGGAGTGGTCAGAGGGAACATTCTCATTAGTGCCATTTCCTCCCTCACTTCTTTTCTCCTTCCTCCCTTTCTTCCCAAGGGCAATACTTTTAATTCTTATCTCTGCCCATCAGAAAGTTTAGATTCTAGAGAGAGTGGCAGTGAAGTGCCCAATGCTTGATATCAGATACATCTGGATTCAAATAACCTCAAACTTGATTTCAGACAAGGCTTTGAACTTGGTTTCCTTAACTCTAAAACAGGGAGTCTAGGACTGTACTGTCCAGTATAAACATTATGGAAACTACATATGAAATTTTAGATGTGTTAGTAGCCACATTAAAAGCAGTAAAAAAAAAAAAAAATCCTGGTATATTTTATCTAACTACAAATATAAAAATGTTATATTTTCAACATATAATCAATATGAAAATTACTGATATTTTTTCCCAGACTAAGTCTGCAAAATCCAGGGTGCATTTTATATTCATAGCATATTTCAATTTGAACTAGCCATATCTTGAGTGCTCAATAGCTATATGTAGCTACTGTACTAGATAGTGCAGTACTAGTATGTACCTCATGAGGCTGCAGTGAAGATCAATTGAGATGATGTAGAGAAAGGGCTTAGCACAGAGGTTTGCATTGCACTCCATGAGCACCAGATGTGTATTTTTTTTTTTTTTTTAAAGCTGGGTTTTCACCATGTTGTCCAGGCTGGTCTCGAACTCCTGACCTCCAGTGATCCGCCCACCTTGGTCTCCCAAAGTGCTGGGATTACCGGCGTAAGCCACCATGCCCAGCCTCAGATGTGTATTAACTGTGACTATGGTTAATACTAACGCATGCAATGTGCCTAGCACAGGATCTGGTACTTGGTAAACATCTGATAAATGGCAGCTATTGTGTTGCGACCATCTACACAGGGTTGAGGAAACCACCTCACTTTCTGAGGCCTGGAGAGATTAACTGGCTGCTTCAAAGCCCCTGGCTTCTCAATAGTGGAGTTGGGATTAGGAGCCAGGTCTCTTAGGAGCCCAGGAATTCACAGTTGGAAGGAAGCTTAGAAGTCCCCAGGCCCAGCTCTGACCCCACAGCTCAGAAACTTTCTGCTCTCCTGGCTGCTTGCTTTTCTGACTCCTCTCCAACACATTCTTTCCCCTCTTTCTGAATTCCTAACATCCTCTTCCAAGTTCCAGTTCCTTCCTGTAGGATTCTAACTCGCCTCCACTCTGTCCCTCCCTGCTTCCTGTGAACTCTCACTCCATCCTAACCTCTTTCCTTCCATGTTCGATGGCTCAGCTTTTCTCCCAAGTCCCTGTTCCTCCCTCACCAGCCCCCTTCCCTAGCACCATTCCCACCAGGGTCACCTGTGGTGCTGCTGGCATCCGACTCTCAGGCAGTTCAGGATCCTCTGTGCAGGCCTGATCCGGGGGCCTGGGTCCCTGAGCTTTGTCCATGCCCTGCAGGAGGGAATTGAGTCTCAGTGCTGGGGTGAGGGAGCAGGACGGGGTGGCCTCTGTAGCCTTTCTGCCCCTTCCTAGCCCCACTTCCTTCCCAAGGACACTTCTCTTATCAGAGGTTGTAGTCCCTTGACTCTAGAGAGCTCTGGTGGCCCCAGGCTGGGTCTAGAGGAAAACGGTGTGGCACTGGTACAAGTGTTGTGGCCAAGTACTGAAGTTGCAGGGTGGAGGGCCAAGGGAGAGGGAAGGGGGACAGAAGGGAGGCAGGGAGGCTCTGCCTCTGTGCCCTAGGCCTCCACATTCCTCCCCTTGGTCTCCCAAGGGTCCCCCTGGTGGGGCTGTTGAGGGGCACTCACCTTCAGGTGGACGTAGTCATACTCCTCGGCCATCGGAATGCCCTCGTACTCATTGTGGTGTCCTGCTGGGTCGTCTTGCACCTCCCTGCCCTCTGGATCCCACTCAACCTTGGTGCCCCCAAAGCCAGGCAGGCGGGGTGGAGGTGGGGGCAGAGGCCGGTCCTGGATGCTGCCCTTCCGTCCTGGGGCAGGAGAGGGTGCTGGGGAGGGGCTGGGAGCCTCAGGGACAGGCAGGGCAGGGAGAGGGCGGCGGGACAGGCTCTCAGCTGAGGGGAGCCGAGGCCTGTGTGGAGGTGGGGGACTTCTGGGCAGAAGCTGGGCCATGGCGTCCAGGTGAAGGGAGGCCGAGGCTCCAGGGGACTCTGGAGAAGGGGGAGCCTCTGGCCCCAGCAGGGGCACATCGTAGATCCCCTCATCAGTGCCCCTGCCCTCCCTGTCTGCCAGCAGTTCCTCGGGTGCTTCATATAGATTGAGTAAAGCTGATGCTCGTTTCAGGTTGGAGGGAGCAGTGTAGATGGGGGGCCCTGGCTCTCGGCCTCCTTCCCATTCCAGATCTGGTTCCAGCTCTGCAGATGGCTTTGGGGTCAGAGGCACATCATAGGGAGCATCATCCTCTTCAGGGGGCTGCAGGGCAACCCGGGTCAGAGGGTGGGAAAAGGAGGCGGGGCAGTCATAGGGGCCACTGGAGGGCCCCCGGAGGGCGGTAGGGGGCACATCGTAGACCTGTGGAGAGGAGTGGTCAGTTACCTGTCAGCTCAGCAATGAACCCTCCCTTGGGGCCATCTGTCTCCCACCCAACGTACACAGGGACCTCTAACCCTCACCTCCAAGACATCTCTGGGGGCAGCCAGCTGGGTCCCACTGGCCCTGGGGATCTTGTAGATGGGGTCAGGAGAGGGTGGGCGAGGTCCAGCTGGAAGTCCTGAGGCTGGACAGGGCCGAGCTGGGGGTGGCACCACATATACCTGAGGGATCAAATAGATGGGGGATCAGGAGGAATGGAGGGAGCAGTGATCAGATAATGTCTGAGTTCAAGGAGCTTAGAGACCTTCCAACTCCCTCTATACTGAGAGGGCCACAGCTCAGAATGTTTGGTAGACAAGTTTTGTCCAGTGCAGAGCAGTGAAGAGCTGTGGCCTCAGGGTTCTCCCTGCCCACCTGCTGCAGGCCCTGGGTAGGGACAGTAGGGGAGGAATGGGGCTCTTCTGGCTTGGGGTTGGGGAGGCTCCCACTCTTACCTCCTGGTCCTCATTGCTGTGATCTGGGGCTGGATATGGTGAGCCAGGCTGGGCTGGGGGCGCAGGAGAGAGGCTGGGCTTGGGTGCTGGGCCAGCAGGCAGGAGCTTCACCCTGTTGGCGGGCACAATGCCCTGCTGGCCGTGTAGGGAGCAGAGGCACCAGCCGTCCAGTCCACCAGCGCCCTCCCTCTGCAGGACCCGTAGGACGTCCCCTCGGCGGAAGGAGAGCTCCTGGGGGGACTCAGCAGTGTTGTCATATAGTGCCCGGGCCAGCTGGGCCTGGTGGGGGAGGTGGGAGTGGGGAGAAGGGTCTTCAGACCCCTTTCAGGTAATGTCACTCCTGCTCCAAACCCTTCGGAGCTCTGCATTTCCCTCAAGCTGAAAACCTGAACTCTGGATACAGCCCTTCCTGCCTGGGCCCTAGCTTCTCTCCAGCTTCAGCAGCTGCATTCTCCCTCTTCCTTTCTGTTCCTTGAACTAGACCAGCTCTCCTCAGAGAGGCTGATTCTTTACTCTTCTCCCCACCCTATTCTCTGTCTATCTCCACCTATTGTTTCCATCCCCATAATTTGCTTTTTTTTTTGTATCCATTTCTTCCCTCATATTGTAAACGCTGTGAACACAGGACCTGCTATATTTCTAGTCCTTGCAATAAGGCCTGACTTGGAATTGGTCAATACACATGTTGAATGAATTTCTTCCAAAGCTCATGAAGAAGCCCTGCTACGGTCCCTCACAGAATCTCCTTTACCTTCTCTCTGTTCCTGAGTCATTATCCCTCACTAGCAAAAGAGATTAAGTAGCCGCAGAGATCCCTCATTTTGAGACTGGGAAAGGCCTAGTCCAGACAGTGTGCCTAGGCATAACAAGAAAGAAAACAGAAACGAAGCAATTGTTTTGCTCTCAGTCTGAGGAAATAAGATTCTACCAGAAAAGGCTGAGGTTACCATGGAGAAAAGTGTATATTCTTGTGAGTGTGTGTGTGTATGAAAGGGGTTGGCAGGCCAACCAAAGCAAACATGTATCGTCCTGTTTCGTGTCGTGTCTGGTGGGGGCTTATAAGCTTTTTTTCATCAAGGGATTCATGTTCAGGTAATAAGTCACAGGTACCAAGTGCAAATGATGTGTCCAGAAACTGTGCAAATCTTTGCATTAATCAACTAATCTTACTTAATTCTCACAACAACCTTACAAGGGAGGAGCCATCATTACCCCATTTTGGAAAGAAAAGTGGAAGAGCTAGGTTAGTACTTTGCCCCACGCCATATCGCTGGCACAGCTGGTGGGGCATAATCTGAACCCTAAGCTGCTTGATTCCAGAGCCTGTGCTCTCACTCACTGTTCTACTGCTTCTCCACAATTACAAATGTAGGAATCTACTTAAAAGAAAGAGTAGTAACAGCGGCTCCGAGGCTCCCTAACTCAAAAGTGAGTCAAACGCATAGAAGGCCTTCTTGTATCCAATTTCCCTTTGCTATAACCCTTCGCAGTGCTCTTGCTCCATGATGTCCTTTGGTAGAATTAAGCTTAAACCACTTAAATACAATTATGTTCAGCTTCAGTTTTGATTGTTAAATGATGATGACTGCTGGTAGGATCCCAGGCAGTGGTGATTTACATGTAGTGTTTGAGAGCAGCTAGTTAGGCACTACTAGCCAGGTAGCCAAATGGACTGACTAATTCAGTAAAAAAGTCTCAAGTTAAAGATCTCAGGCAGGCTGCCACCAGACCCGGGGGAGAAGGATGCCCTGCTCAGTCAGCAGGAGTGCATGTTCCTCTTGGCTGATGTTTCCCTCTGGTGGTGGGGTTGTCCGGCCCTTCATGGCTGGGTGATTTTAACAACAAATTGCTTCTTCTTGCCTGATTCCCAACTCATCAAACCATTTTCTGATTAAATTTTGGTTTCTAAAGGATATTGTCCCACACAAAGAAAACATGCCAACCAGATGACACAAATTCCTGGTTAGCGCTGCACTTTTCTTTTTAGTAGTAAATTATAAATCAGTGTTTTGTATCTAGCCATGGGGATTAAAAGCACGGTTCCAGAGGCAGACCTGGGGTTGAGTCTTGGCTGTGTCCCTTTCTTTTAAAAATTTTATTTAAAATATTTATTAATTTAGAGATCAGCTCTTGCTCCGTGGCCCAGGCTGGAGTGCAGTGGCACAATCATAACTCACTGTAACCTCAAATGCTTTATTTCAGCCTCCTAAGTAGCTGGGATTACCGTTGCCACCCACTGCTTGGCGCTCTGTCCCTTTCTAGCCCAGGGAAGAACGGGACACAGCATTTAAGTTTTCTGAGTCTCAATTTCCTCCTTGGTAGAATTCCCTATTCACTTATCCATTTTCAGATGATAATGGCACTATCTTCACAAAGTGGTTGTGAGAACTGCATAAAGAAACTATGACAATGCTTAGCACAGGGCCAGGTGCAGTAAATGCTCAATAAATAATAACTGTTATTAGAAACCTGTGAGTTTGATTAGCACAAGTGCCCTTGACCCCAAAAAGAAAAATCCACCTTTTTGGGACTACAAAGCTGACCAGTTGGATCCTGAACCATGCATCTCTATGCCAGAGTACCCCTAGAGGTACTCTATCTCCAGAGGGCCTCCTTCCCCACCCTGAGCTAGGGTTTCCTGGCCATCATTACAGATTGAGGAACTAAAAGGAGTTTGGGGCCAGGTGCATTGGCTCATGCCTGTAATCTCAGCACCTTGGGAGGCTGAGGAGGGTGGATTGCTTGAGCCCAGGAGTTTGAGACCAGCCAGGGCAACATGGCAAAACCCTGCCTCTACAAAAAATACAAAACATTAGCCGATGTAGTGGTGTGTGCTTGTAGTCCCAGCTACTCAGGAGGCTGAGGCAGGCAGATCACCTGAGTCCAGGAGGTCAAGGCTGCAGTGAGCCATGATTGTGCCAGTGCACTCCAGCCTGGGTGACAGGGTGAGACCTTGTCTCAAAAAAAAAAAAAAAAAAAAAAAAATTAAAAAAAGCGAGTTTGGCTGGAGAAAGAACCAAAATTGAACTTGTCCTCAAAGGGTATGGGAGGACATTGGGTGGCTCTGTGCTTCTCTTTTCAGTCTCACAATTATCTCTCCCAGAGTCCCCACTGAGAAGGGACCAGAAAGCAGGTGACAGCCTCGCTTCCCTGGGAAACTTAGGCAGGACCTGGAAGAGGGTGTTGGAACAAAGCTGCCTGAATGTAGACTGCCAAGACTGCAGAACAGAAAGCAGAGGTGGGGCTGCCGAGCGCTCCTCCCTGTGTTAAGTTTGAGTTCTGTCCAATGGGGTCAAGCCTCTGGGCCCTGCCATTGCAGGACGGAGTTGTTGATGGACTGATTGATGATGGGTGTGGCCACTCCTGCTCTATACCCCGGCAGCGGCCCAGCTGACTAGTGAGGGAACAGCCAGTCTATTGCGGGTTTCAGAGGGCCTCTGAACTGTCTGGGAGGCCGCCTCCCACTGTCCCATCATGCCAGCTGTCTCCTCCCTTTGTCCTCATCCCTGGAAAGTGGCCTGAGGCTGGCTGACATCATCTCCCCTCCTCCCTCTGTCTTCTCTTTCTCCTTGCCTGATCTCCCTCCTTTGCTCTATTTCCCTCTTTTCCTTATCCCTAGAGATGGGCCTCCGTGGGCCCTTCAGCCTCTTGTTTTCCGTGAGCCACTAGGTCCTTTCAACTCCCTCCAAACCTTTCATTTGCCTCCCAATCACAAGCCCCCGCCAACCACCAGTGGCCATCTGTTCCCGCCCAAAAGGGAGCAGGCAGGACTCGGGATACACTTGCCCCCTCCCCTTTATTCAGGCGCAGCCTCTAGGAAGAAAAAGGAGAATGGCGAGGAGGCGGGGAGGAGGGGCGAGCTGGAGCCAGGAGGAGAGGGCATGAGGAGTGAGAGGGCGAAGGGAAACAAAAGTGAGAGGAGAGGGACACAGCCTCCTGGAGAAGAAAGGGACCAAGGAGAGAGACAAAGAGAGGGCAGAAATAAAGTGACAGGAGCGCAGGGCAGGCCGTGGAGGTCTCTCCCCGGTAGCCTCCTCTCCCTGGTGGACTCACCGACGTGGCAATGGCCATGGCTTTGGCCTCCCGTGCAGCCTGCCTCAGGCCAGGCTCGGTTTTGCTGACTTCAGCGGTGGCTGCCCCGCACCATGGTCCGCGGCCTCTAGGCCAGGAGGCCGCCCCCAGCTGTGGCGCCTGAGTCGTGGCCTCCGCCAAAGTTGGAGGAGGAGAAAGAAAACCCACAAAACTTCCCAAAGGAGAGGCAGGCTATCCAGGCAGGAGGAGGAGCGGGGCGGGCCGGGGCGTCGCTGCGGGACGGCATCCAAGGGCGCGCGCTCCGTGCTGTCCCCGTGGCCTCCCGGGCGCCACCGTCTCGGCCAGGCCCGGGAGCTGCCCGCCCTAGGCCGCAGGGGCGCCTCGGGCCCACAGGAGCCGAAAGTTCCTTTCTGGGGCCGAGACAGACGAGCAGGCGCAGGCGGGGGCTGGGCTGCGCTCGACGCCTCTCCAGGCCGCTCAGGAGAGCCTCGAGGGCTGGGAGAAGCCGCCTGGGAGAAGCCGCCGGGGCGGTTCGGCTGGACAAGCGAGTTTAGGGGGCCAACCCTCTCCACCCTACCGCCGCGGTGCAGAGCGGTGCTACCAGGGCTGGGGTCTGCGGCGGTCCCGCTGGGAGCGAGGGAGTGCGAGAACTGAGATGTTTGTCTCAAGTTGCTTGGCGCCAAAGGCCCCCGAGAGTGTGGCCGTGCGGCTGGGTCACCGGAGTGGCAGCTTCTGCCCAGACACTGGCACCCCCCGCGGCGCGGCGGTTCTCACGCGCGCACTCACTCAGCTCTCCCAGGGGTCTGAGGTCGCCACCACGGCACCTCGCCCGGGGCTGCAACAACCAGCACGCAGGCACCCCTGGAACAGACCGGACTGCCTTCGCGACGCGCGTCCCACGCCCGGAAGGTGGAGAGCCCCAGCCCCTTTCCAGCCCTCGGCTCCAGGGCTCAGCGCCACGCGCTCCGGCTCCCACCCCTGGCACCCGGCGCGGGCCTCGCAGGTCCCGCTCACACGCACCCTGGGCAGGGCCCCGCGGCGCGCCCCATAGCTTGGGGGCAGCTCCCAGGTGTCTCTGGGAAGGGAAAGAAAGGCCACAAAGCAAAATGAGCAAAAAGGCGAAGGAGGAGCAGAGGCCCGGGTCCTGTGGACTCGCCTGGGCTGGGGGTGGGGACACTGAGAGGGCTGCGAAGGCTCCGGGGGGGTCGCGCGTGGCCCCCGGGCTCAACCCTGGCTCACGGCTGCCCTTCCCACCCCTTCCTGGGCTCCAGGCCCCTCTCAGTGCAGTCCCTTTCTCCTCCCCTCAGGCCCTCTCCCCTCTCCTCTTCGTCGCGGGGCTCCGTCCTGGGGATTAAGAGAAAGGAGGGAGGGGAAAGGGGTGGAGAAGGGAAGGGGCGGAGGAGAAAGGGGGACGATCCTTCCAAAGGCGGGTGTTGAGTTTCAGCTCAGGACCCTCAGGTCCAACTGTCTGTTCCCACCCTCTCCCCGCCCCCGCAACATCCGCGCCTTAGTCCCAGTCCCCAGTCCCCCGCGCCTTCCTCCTCCAGACTCCGCGGCTGGCGATCGTGGTAGTCTGGTCCGGTCGGCTGCCTTCGGGAGCTTTCCTCTCCCTGCCACGCCCCCGTCTCCCCCGCCGCCCCGCGCCTCTCGGCCTCCTTTTCATTAGCCCCACATCTGTCTTTCCCATGGGAGGGAGCGCACGCCTTCCGCCCTGCGGGGCCTTTAGCGGAGCCTCTCGGCTTCTCAGTGCCTCCGCTGCAGGGCGGCAGGGTTCGCTGGGCCGTTCTTGCAGGGCACAGGCGGGGAGTCTAGTGCTGGACATGGATTCTCCCCCTGGTGACAGAACAAGAAGCTGGGCGTCTGGCCCCAGAGCTGCAGGCAGGCAGGTTGTGTCGCCTCTTATACTCCTCTGCCAGTCTGGGCCTGCCGGCCTACACAGCCTGGTTCATTCTTGCTGCTAGGAGGAGAGGACTGGGGACCACCGGCACAAAAGTTGGTAGAACTCTTCCAGAGGAGCTGAGATCTAGCCCCCGAGGAGTTTCCATTGAAAGGACATTGCTCCCAGCTTCTACACCTCCTCTGCCCTGGGATAACTCCTTAGTGTGTGCTGCTTCCCTGGACCTTACCTTTGGGACACATACATCAGGGCCTGTCAGGCTTGAGTGAAAGCCTGCCTTCCTCCATTTTTGAGATTCCTGGTATTTAAAAAGCAAGATGCCAAACAGGACTGAAAGATATGGTATATTTTGGATGTTTACGTTGAGCAAATTAACACTTCAAACACATACAATAGAGAATGACTCTGTGCATTAGCTTAGTTGGAGATATGATCAGAAATGTAATACAAGGCCCTGTGAACTTGAGGCTCTGGTCAGATACCCCTGCCTCAATATTCCATAGGCCCACACATCTAGGCATTTCCTAGGACAGTGTGGCCAGGACACCTGCCCCAGCTCATTCCCCACTCTATTGCCTGGGCACCAGTGAAGAACCCTCTGTGGGAAGGGTTGGGTGGAGCCTATGGGGTGGAATAGGGAGAGATTCTGCGATAAACATGGGGATGGGGATGAACGGTGTTGGCTCTAGGCTGGCTCTTGGTGATGGAACAGAATCCTGAATAGATTCCAACTCCACTAGGATGGTAGAGGAACTTTTAAATTTCTAGGGAGAGCTCCTGCTTCCCAGCTTCAGTTTGGTTGGAGGTGGCCACTAGGGAAGGCTTTCCAACCAGGCACACAGACATCAGCTGCTGGGAAGTGACTTGGTGTGATCTCTGCCCAAGGGACTGCCAGGAAAATTGGGGTCTAAGGTGGAAGTGGGCACGAAACTCTGTCTTCAAAAACGAATGCTTTGACTGGGTTGAGGGGAAATAGATGGAGGCCAGAAAAGGCTAAGCAGGAAGGAAGCTGCTAGGACCAGGCAAGGTGGTGGGAGATGGGCAGGCAGCTTCCCTGCCCGGGGAAGGGTAGAAGAAGGACAGCAGAGGGCAAATGAATGGGAAATAAGACAGCTTCTGAAATACCCAGGTGTGGAATGGAGACAGTCAGTCACGAGTGAATTCTGCTTAACTAGCAATGTGACCTTGGTTCAGTTATAGGGCATGTGAGTCTCAGTTCCTTCTCTGTAACAGTGACTTTGGTGAGGAGTAAGCTTATGTAGATTGCCAGGCACAGTGCTCTTCTGTGGCTTTTCCTCTTTACCCTGGCTCCCCCTCTGACTTGCGCTTTCCTGAAAGCTGAAAGTGTTCATTGTTGAGGGCAGGTGGAGCTCCTGTCCTTATGCCATTATTTCTGCCCTCTCCTTTGCAAACAGGTTCAAGGCGATTCTGACTTGTTCATGGAGAGCTCTAGGCTTCAGGAGAGGTTGGAGAAGACCCAGGCTTGGAAGGTAGCTAAGACCCTGGGTGGGTGGCAGCCTCAGACAGCAGGTCTTCAAGGTTTGCCCTTGCCATATTCAGGGATAAGAAAGGAAGAAACCCCTCCATCTGGCTTCCTGGGTCCCAGTCTTTTCTCCCATTCTTTCCCCTTCACTGCAGGTCCAATGAGCTTGTTTCTTCCTCACCTTACCCCTACTTGGATAGCAGGAGGAACTTCTTGGTTGTTCACCAGAACTTCCTGGATGCACACCAATTCTTCAGTCCTTCTCTCTTTGGACCCATAGTTCCCAGATTGCCTGGGTCCTAATCCTGGTTCCAACATTGGCTAGTTACCTTGGCAAGTTCTGTGACCTCCTGGACCCTCTGGTTCCTTGTTTGTAAAGTGGGAGTATCAATGGAACTTTTAGCATTTATTTGTTGTGAGAATTAAGAGAATATCAAGAACAGTGTCTGGCCCATGATGTGCAAATTTTGAGCAAAGGCAACTACTATTATTGTTATTGGGTGATGGCCCTGTGGGGGCATTAGAATGTCAAGGACATGACGTCTGCCCTCAAGAAACATATCATGTAGCTCATGCTTGAATCCAGTCAATACCTTCCCACTGACCCTGGAATAACATTCAAATACTCCATGGTAGCCTGGAAGACCCTTATGTGATCTGCTCCCTGCCTACCTCTTTCACCTCACCTTATCTCACTCTCTCCCTTGCCTCTTGTTCATCAACTACACTGTCCTTTCTGTTACTCAAATATGCCATGCTCTTTTCCACCTCTAGGACTTTGCATGTCCTGCCCCCTCTGCCTAAACCACTTCCCCCAGACCCTGTCCATCATCAGGTCAAATCCTGTATACTCAGAAAGGCCTTTCCTGGCTTTCCAAGTTAAAGTTGCCCCTCCTTCCTTTCCCCCACCCCCAGTAACTCCCTACCTCATAATGCTGTTTCATTTTCTTCATAGCATTTATTATTATTATTATCAGAAATTATCTTGTGTCCTTGTTTATCATCAGTCTCCTTCTAAAATGTAAGCTTCATGAAGCAGGGACCTTGTCTGGCTTGTCTTCCTCTGCATTTCTAGCAGTTAGAATAGTGCTTGGAATATAGTAGGTGCGCAATAAATATTTGGTGAGTGGATGAATGAACAAAGGAAGCCATGACTATAGGACAAAGCCAAGTAAGCCAAGGGGCCTCCTGGGGAAGTATCCAGCCCTGGGCTAAAGGCATGGGGTTGTTGGGCTCTTTGTTGTGCTAACTCTGATTCTCCATATCTCCCATGGGTCTAGAGATGGGTTCTCCTTGAAAGCTGCTCCTGGGCCTAGGCATTTTTGTGGCTAAACCATTATCCCCTACAATCAGAAAGTGGTAACACTGTTCTGGGGGCCTCCATCTGTACCAGGTGTTCACTCTTTAGTTGCTGGATCATAGGCAGGTATGGTAGGGTGGTGGCCCAAGCCTGAGGGAAGCATCTACTTACCAGTAGGTACATAAGTATTTCAACATTTTGATGTTCAGTGCCCTAGCTTCATGTACAGTGAGTGCCAGTGAGCTTCAATAGACCCTGCTGAGTCCTGTGGATTCAGTGCTATTTCAGGAGCTGAGGTCTGGAGCAGCTAAGCTGGTTGGCACCTTTGTGGCCATGCAGGTTAATGTTCCCCCCAACCATCACCCACCCAAATCCACCCACTTCTACCAATGAAGAGGGAGGAGCAGAGAGAGGGCTAAGGTCCAGAGCTAGTTATTGGCAGAGCCAAGACTTCAAGGCAGCAGGTGGGACTTGCATATCTTCTTGAGAAGTGTCAGGGAAGCCATATTCTTACTTCCTGCAAGCCCCACGAGCCTTTCCAAGCCAAGATTGTAAAGTATATTCCACCACATCTTCCCTGTCCTTTCCAGGCAGGTGCTTCTCTCTTTTCTCGGGGCCGCAGGAACAGGAATCCCAGGAAACTCTCTTCAGCTGCCAGGTCAGGCCTAGGCAGGTGAAAACATGCTGGGAGGGGACCTTGATGTCACGTGCCATGCAGACTTCCGTTTCTTCCTGCCTCCAGCATTCTCCCCATTGCCACCCCCATATCCCCACACCCACAAGGGTTCCCTGGAAGCTGAAGTGACTCAGGGATTCCAAAACTAGTCACCTAAAGGGGAAACCCCTCTGGAAAATGTTTCTCATGGCAGGAAGTCACCCTAAGGAGTCCCACAAAGCTGCTACTGAGATAAGGGCAGGGGGTGAGCAAGTGGGGTGGGGTGGGGGCATGTGGCTCAGAGCACAGGTTCTCAGGTCAGTCCTGGTCATCACAGGGGTGGGAAAAGCCAACCCTTCCTGGAGAGGTTCTCCTTCTGCCCTACAGGGATATCCTAAAGGACTCTTCTGAAGGGCAACATTCCTGGTGATCTAGGCTGGGTCCTCCCTGCAGTGTCAGCAAATGAAGCAGGTAGCTGGGATCACTTCTGGCTCCTTTGAACACCCCCTCCTGGGCAGGGGTCAAGATGGGAGATCTGAGCCAACTCCAATTCTACTACCTTATTAGCCCTGAGGTTCTGACTGGTGAGAGTGAGACCCATAAGAATCCAGCTCTTATGAAATGGCACTGCCTCCTAAGAGCTTGTCCTGGGATTGAGGTTTTTCCGGGAGCACCAGAAGCCACCCTGAGGCCATGCGTTCTAGACCAAAGGCTAGGAAAGGGAGCTAGCGCAGTGAATCCCAGCCAGCAGGCTGGATGCCTAAGGGGCAGAAATGCCCTGTGGCTTTTAGCAGGTTCAGTTGGAACTTGTCCCAACCCAAGCCCAGGTGAGTAGGAAAGCGTTCGCTATGGGGCTCCCCTTCCATTCACAGCCAGCTGGGGATAAGCATGGAGTGGCACTTCTGTGCCAGGTGTTTAGATATGGAATTGGTCAGAGCTGGAATGAGAAACCAGCTCAGCCTCTTTCTTTGTGACCTTGAGAAAGTTATTAAATTTCCTTGGGCCTCAGTTTCCTCATCTGTAACATGGGGATAATAGTTTCCATGTCATGGTTTCATTTAAGGATAAAATGAGATGATGCATGTTCAGGGCTTAGCACCATGCCTGGCACATGTAAGTGTGCACAGGAGCTGAGGCCAGCAGGATATGGAAGGGAGAGGACGTCTGGGAGTACACTGGGTAGAGGGTGGGGCAGTGAGAGTGGGGCCATGATACTGGCCTCATAACTCTTCCTGAGTGCCCCTGCTCTCCCAGACACCACCTGTTTCTTCTAAGTGCCCTCATCCCACAGTTCCAGGTGTCCCAAGACTCACCAGAGCAGAGCAGCTTCTCCCAATTTTCTGGATTGCCCTCTGACCTCATCACTCCTCTCTTTTGGAGCTGCTTGGCCCTAAAGCACTGGAAAGGTTCCCCCTCACTCTGCAGTTTAAATTATTCCTGGTTCCCTTTGTTTATTTCCTGAGTCCTTTGTTACTAGAGGAGTATTTTCTAAGGGAAAGCACATGCAAATCAAGCTGCATCATTCTAGGGGCAATGTCTGTGTATGGGCATGTTGGGTGGGTGTGGGGAAGGAGGGGGACTAATAGGCAAGCATGAAGAGAAGGACCTGCAGGGAAGGCCGCGCTGCCCACTCTCAGCACAGTGCCTCCCAGGCAGGCTGGACCCGGCTGACCTGTTGTGTCTTTGGGGTCAAGCCCAACTCTGAGCCTTTCTAGGGCACACATACTCCCTCCTGACTGATAGTGGCCCATATTTCTGGGCCTGCTGAGCCTAAGTGGGCTCACTTCATGGCCTGAGAGCAGTAGCTGACCCTGTCATAAGCTTGGTCCCCAAGACTCTGTGAATGAGAGCAGGTTAGTCTCTGGAACTGAGACCTCCTTCCTGTTGGCTCTTAGGTGAGGCTGTTTCAGTTTCCCTCCTCTTCCTTGATTCACTTTCTCATTTGTGCAATGGGAACACTCACCCACAGCTTCTTCCATCAGACCTTGCCCATCTAGCCAACAAACTCAGGAAGTCAGGGCCTTCTCTGCAGCCCTGTGAGGATAAGCTTGTATCCCCGATGGGGGACAGTGACTGGTGAGGGCAAGGGGGAGTTACGAAGTGAGTCATGGACAACAGGGGAGAAGTCATAGATATTGGTGATCATAGAAGTTTGGGGTCATCGAAAATGCAGAAGAGGCCAGAGAACAAAGGGAATGGGACTCAAAGGATATCTAAGGGAAGCGAAATATTCACAAAGGTGGGTGTCAGGAGAACATCTGAGAAGAGGGGAATGGTAACACAAGATCCTGGATGGGGGCAGCAGGGATCAGCAAAACGAGGCCTCCTGAAGGGAGGCCACAGGGAAATTCCCATAGTACCAATTCACAACAGAATAGCAGACTGCTACTGCTTTGACTCCATGCCTGGAAAAGTTCAAAGAGCAAAGTTTACCCAATCAGCTACCAGGCATATAATGATGGTCATCACAACTTCCATGAGTATTGCATTTTAAGCAGCCTTTGGAAATACTTTCAGGGTTTTGTTTTGTTTTGTTTTATAATCTCAAGTCACTCCCTAAAAAGATAGTGGAAATAAATTTGAATAAACAAAACAGGTTAGCTGAAAATAAAACCAGGACTCCTAACCTGCTGTAGTTAGCCTGCTTCCACCAGGCCTGTCAGCCAGTGCTCCACCTGTGACTGAGTGAGCCGTGCCCAGCATGTACCAGGCCAGTGCAGAGGGCTGCCGGAGGGCTGTGCTGAGAGGGAGAGGAGCAGAGATGCTGCTGAGGGTGGAGGGAGGCCAGCCTGCCAGGTCTGGGGCTGGGGGCCAGGTGGAGCCAGAAACTGGGATTCCAGGGGGAGGGCACAGGTGAGAGGGCAACCCAGATTAGGTGGAAACAGTTCTCTCATTAGCCTTTTTTTACAGGTGGTTACATTCTTGGCAATGGTCATGGGAACCCACATCTCCAGTCTGCGGCTGCAGAAGGACTGCAGCCTCTGGCCCAGCTGCTGCTCCAGCAAAGTGCAGGACCTCCGTGAGGAGTGGCTGAAGTGGAACACTGTGCCTGTGCCTCCCTCAGAGCCTGCTAGCCTCCCCCACCATCCAGAATCCTGCAGGGCCAGCGAAGATGGACCCCTCAACAGCAGGGCCATCTCCCCCTGGAGATATGAGTGAGTCTGCCGCTCCTCCCGAATACCTGAATGTGTTTTCCTGTGTGTGCTGGTTAGGGTACATGTGAGGGACGAGGGAAGTTCCAGCTTACTTTCCCATTTTGATCTGAGAGAGGTCTGTATCTGAGTCCTAGCTCTGACTCTCACTGGATGACCTTGAGTCAATTATTCAAGTTTTCAAGACTCAGGGTTTTTTTGTTTTTGTTTTTGACACCTGTAAAATGATATATTGTCCCATAGGCTAATGTGCAGATCAAATGAAATAATGTATATTAAAGTCTGTATTTATGTTGGTTTTCTCCTTTTCTTTTTTATATATTCATTTATTTTAACCACTAAACCACCAGGGATCTCCTTTTCTTTTTAAAAATCCCTATAGTGGTCCATGTTTTTCTGAGTAAAATATTGGAATAATGGCATGATACAGGCATGAAGCATCCCAATCCAAATGATACTGCACAGGCCATGAATGGGTTAGTTGTAAGTATACTAAGGGAGTGAAACCCTCAATTCTCAGGGACAGCTGACTGGTTGGAGCTCTGGACTGGTTATCTTTAATCATGACCATGGTTACTATATTCTTTCACTCAGTGTGCCACATAAATATTATAGTTCTCTATTTGTGTCATGATGTGAAAAATACTAGGAAGTGCTGAAATATGGACAATGAAGGAAAATATTAAAAACTAGAGTCTTAGGGATTCCAGATATTGGACATCACTTCTTCCATCTCGTTCTGTCTTAGCATTGGGTTTGGGGATGGATGGAGAAGTTCAGTGGTGGGGAGGGATCTAGGATGGATACCACAGGTCATGATGCTTTGGAGCGGTTTCAGAAGCTGGCTGGGTCCCTGGGCCAAAGTGGATGGCACAGGAGCTTCTTAGGGAAGGCTGGGTGCCAGAGGGTTAACTCAACTGTCTTCCAGACCCCTTGCTGGGAGTCTGTGAATCCCTGAGGACCACTCAGGTGGCTTTCCCCAAAGTGCGTTCTGTATAGCACTCATCCTATGAGCTGCTTTTCAGAAAAAAGTGATGCCAAGTAAACTTGGGAAAGACTGCTCTGTCTCCTACCCCTTGGAGATTCATACTGTCATCTGTACATTAAAGTCTGCAAGAAGTCTGTAGAAAATAAACCGTTAAACTAGTGTTTCCCAAATTCATTTAAGCACCCAACCTTTTTCTTTTCTTATTTTTTTTTTTTTTTTTTGGGGGGACGGAGTTTCACTCTTGTTACCCAGGCTGGAGTGCAATGGCACGATCTCGGCTCACCGCAACCTCTGCCTCCTGGGTTCAGGCAATTCTCCTGCCTCAGCCTCCTGAGTAGCTGGGACCACAGGCACGCGCCACCATGCCCAGCTAATTTTTTGTATTTTTAGTAGAGACGGGGTTTCACCGTGTTGACCAGGATGGTCTCGATCTCTTGACCTCGTGATCCACCCGCCTCGGCCTCCCAAAGTGCTGGAATTACAGGCTTGAGCCACCGCGCCCGGCCTGCACCCAACCTTTTTCTTGCAGGGGATTTATTAGGAAACCCACTTTGGGATGTGCTGTGCTAGCTGAACCCACTGGCCAGGCTGGTCTGTGTGGGGAATGGTCCTACAAGCCGGGGACTGTCTCCCACCAGACTAACAGAGTCCCAGACCTGTGGGCCATTTACTTTTTAGTGTTTTTCTTCTTTCTTTCTCTCTCTTTCTCTCTTTCTCTCTTTCTCTTTCCTTCCTTCCTTCCTTCCTTCCTTCCTTCCTTCCTTCCTTCCTTCCTTCCTTTCTTCCTTCTTCCTTCCTTCCTTCCTTCCTTCTTTCCTTCCCTCCCTCCCTCCCTCCCTCCCTCCCACCTTTCTTTCTTTCTTTTCTTCCACAGTGTCTGGAAAAATGTGAAGGGAACAGTTGAGGATAGCTTCCTCTGGGCTCTAGGGAGTGGGACTGGTAGGGAGAGACTATTAGCTTTCACTTTTTATACTCTTTTATACTTGGACGTCAGAGTGGTTTTTACTTTTGCAATCATGCTATAATAATAATAGAAAGAACACCTAAAGGACAGGTGCGGTGGCTCATGCCTGCAATCCCAGGACTTTGGGAGGTTGAGGTGGGCGGATCACCTAAGGTCAGGAGTTCAAGACCAGCCTGGCCAACCATGGCCAACATGGTGAAACCCCATCTCTGCTAAAAATACAAAAATTAGCTGGCACGGTGGCAGGCATCAGGAGAACCTAGGAGGCAGAGGTTGCAGTTGAGTCAAGATTTCATCACTGCATCCCAGCCTGGGTGACTGCAAGACCCCATCTTAAAAAACAAAAACAAAAACAAAAACAAAAAAACAGAAAGAAAGATGATCTAAAGTGTAATCACTACAATTAAGAGAACTCATGCTACAGCCCAGAGAGAGGCAGTGCTGGTCGATGGAGGCTAAGGCAGGAGCCTGCTCATCCTCCTCTTCCTCCCTCAGGGTCCCAGGACCAGTTGGAAAGCACGTGCTAACCTCATTTACAGGGGGAAAATTAATTAAGAGAGGAGGGAGGTGACTTGTTCAAAGTTACACAGCAAGTGGGTGCAGATCTGAGACAAGAGACCAAGGCCCCAGATGCACCATTTCCTTCCTTTGTTACTCCCACACCACCCCATCCTCTCTGTTTCTGGCCCAGCTCTTCAAGGCTTGACAAGTGCCGCCCCCGCAGGTTGGACAGAGACTTGAACCGGCTCCCCCAGGACCTGTACCACGCCCGCTGCCTGTGCCCACACTGCGTCAGCCTACAGACAGGCTCCCACATGGACCCCCAGGGCAACTCAGAGCTGCTCTACCACAACCAGACTGTCTTCTACCGGCGGCCGTGCCGTGGCGAGCAGGGCACCCACAAGGGCTATTGCCTGGAGCGCAGGCTGTACCGTGTTTCCTTGGCTTGTGTGTGCGTGCGGCCCCGTGTGATGGCCTAGCCGGACCGGTTGGAGGCTGGTCCCTTTTTGGGAAAACTGGAGCCAGGTGTACAACCACTTGCCACGAAGGGCCAGGACACACAGATGCTTGGCCCCTGCAAAGGGCCGTCTGGAGCAGAAGGATCCCGGGACAGGATGAGGGGCTTTGGGGGAAACCTGCACTTTTGCATATTTTGAAAACAGCAGCCGCTGCTTAGGGTCACTGGAAGCTGGTATCCTGGCATTTTCTCTTAGGAAAGATTTTCAAAGTTCTGCCCATTTCTGGAGGTCACCACTTCTGTCTCTTCCTCTCTTCCCATCTCCTGCTACCCTGGCCTAGCACAGGCACTTTCTGGATATTTTCCCCTTGCCGGAGGAGAGCCCCTCATTTTATTTGCTGGTTTGTTTACTCATCACTCAGTGAGCATCTATTTTGGGTGCATTCTGGTATACTTACTAGTCTTTTGACACGGATGATTCTGAGAAGGAAGCTGTTATTGAATGTAGAGATTTATCCAAATAAATATCTATATTTTAAAATAGCCTAATCTGTCTTTGACATCCATGGTTCCTAAACACCTCGCGGTCTCCCAGCCTGTCCCTTCTGCTTCCCACCATTGGCCCTCACCTCTGCCCACCCTGCCAGCTCTCTCTGCTCTCCAGAATTTCTGCTGCACCCTTCCACCCTCTCCAGTCTCTGTCTCCCTGGCCCACCCCGAACACCAGGGTGGGGGCTAGGCCGCGCTCCCAGCATGCTGGAGAGACAGAGGCCCATTGAGGCATTGCAGCAGGCACACAGCGCCCCCTTGTCCCCCAACAATCCGCCTTTGTCCTCCAGTCCTGGCTGCTGCAGCTTGGTCCTGGGGGTGCTGCCTGGGCTGGGCTCCAGCTCCCATCCTTTCTAAAAGGAAATGGGAGAAAGGACCCGCCAAAGAAGAGGGTTAAGGTTAGGGAAGGGGGACACAAATATCTTCAGGCTTAGGTCCCTGGGTCCTCCCAGTCCTGCCCCTGTTCCTTTACTCACGTCCCAGCTCCTCCCAGTTTCTTTTCAGACCTCTTCCTCTCTCCTTCCTTCTCCTCTGCTCCAGGCTGGGTTGGGCTCTGAGCAAGGGGAGGGATTAGAGCCTCCTCCCTCTCTGCCCCTCCCCATGTGTCTCTAGGGGGCTGGTGCGGGCAGCAGCAGAGGCAGTCTGGGCAGCTGGGTGAGGGCCCATCTGGGCAAGGCCCCCAGCGGCCGCCTTCTCTCCCAGGGCCCTGTGGGCAGGCCTCCTGCTTCACTTGCAGGTTTCTTGAAGACCCTTCTTGCTCCTGTCTGTTTCTCCATCCTGCCAGATATCTGCTTCTCTTGCTGGGCTGGTGGCAGGAGGGGGCTGTGTTGGTGGGCCCCACAGAGATGCTCAGTGCTCGAGATCGCCGGGACCGGCCCCCTGAGGAGGGGGTATCTGCAGAGCTCCAGGGCTTCGCGGTGGACAAGAACTTCCTCACCTCTCTCAAAGGCATCCTGCTGGAAACCGAGCTGGTAACAGCTGCCTCCCCAACCTGGTGCCTCCATCTCCCCGACTCCTAGCTCCTGGCCAGCCTTATGCCAGTCCCCAGCTCACCCTTCAGCAGCCTCCCTCCCCAGGCCCTCTGGACACCTCTCCTGCTCCCAGCTGCCCCTTCTTCATCTCCTACTCTGCCTTCTTGCTGCCTCTCCATCTGGAGCTATTTACATTGCAGCAAGAAAAACTGCAGTTAGACAGGACAGCTTTTTGGGACATTGAGGGAGCATGAAACATAGGGATGGGACAAAGGAGTGCCAGCCTCTAACATGGCCACTTGTCAGCATGTCCAAGAAGCCTAATTATCAAAAAGGGCAGACTTCCTGCAGCTGCACTTTATCTGTGGCCTGCTGTCCAGGAACATCTCTTCTCAGGAAAGTATCTTCCCTGGTTACTTAGCAAGACCACAGTGTAAACTTAAGGCCTCTGCATGTGTGCCACCCTATGTCACCAGAGCTCGAGGGACCCCCAGAGTCCACTGGGCAGCATCTGCCTTCTAAACCTTCTCTCTTGGCATAGAATCAAAGGCTCTGGTCCTTGTCAGAGGGCTTTCAGGCATCTGGGAATAGGGAAAGCATGATGGGGCAGGGGGCACCTCTTGGCCCCTGTGGGCACAACTCTAGGGACTGGCATTCACACTGTACCCGTGCTCCTGGGGGATACCACTCAGGTGAATTACTGTGGGGTAGTGCTCCTGGGAGCCATGTGGCTTGGCCAGACTGCTGGGGTTGCTGGGTCAGCAGAGTGGGAGGCCGGAGATTGCCCTTGATGGGCAAATGCCCTGCCATGGTGGCTCCTGACACCAGGGGAGAGGGAGATGCACAGGAGTCCTTCCTTCTCTCCAAGGACAGGTGGTGCCTGCCAGCCTAGGCTAGCTCCCACAGAGGGGAAGGCAAAGGCCTAGCCCCTGCCTATGTCTCCTTCCTGGCATGTTTCACATGCTTGATCCTGCAGGCCTTGACCTTCATCATCTTCATCTGCTTCACGGCCTCCATCTCTGCCTACATGGCCGCAGCGCTGCTGGAGTTCTTCATCACACTTGCCTTCCTCTTCCTCTACGCCACCCAGTACTACCAGCGCTTCGACCGGCTTAACTGGCCCTGTCTGGTGAGGAACCCTGAGCCCAGCCCAGTTTGGGGTCCTTCCTTCTCCTCTAAATGCTGCATTTTCCTTTCCTTTCTAAGCTAGGGGAAGGGATTAGAGCCTCCTTCCTCTCCCAAGCTTCTTTCCATCTCCACACCCCCGCTGGGCTTTGCCCCGTGCTGTGTCCTGCACTCAAAGGTGTGGTGTGCTTTGATCCACACCGATATCACAGCTGCAGGGCCACTGGTACTCAGGAAGACCATGTCCCCTAGATCTGTTCTCCTACTCAGCAAAGGTCCAGCCCCAGCCCTGGCCTGGCCTGACCCCCCTGGCTGGTGGGCTCCAGCTCCAGTGCCTGGCTTCTGGCCCTGATTGTTCCGGGTTCATCTGCTTCCACTTCCTGGGGATCAGTGTGAGCGCTCTGTCTCTTGAAGGTGCTTCATATTGTGTGAGGGGGACCCCGTGGAGGGGGTTCAGAATCCCTCAGGGTCAGGCTGCTGGGTAGCCTGGAAAAGCTCAGGGTAACACCCCCTGCCTTCTGAGGTCCTGTTAACCCTGCACCTCTGGCCACCAGGACTTCCTGCGTTGTGTCAGTGCCATCATCATCTTCCTGGTGGTCTCCTTTGCAGCTGTGACCTCCCGGGATGGAGCTGCCATTGCTGCTTTTGTGAGTTTAGCCCTGCAGGACTCCTCAGCCCCTCATGAGCTCAGGCTAGTGCTTGCACACTTTCTGTGTCAGAAGCCACAGCCAGGGCCTGGGGTTCCAATCTGCACCTCCCCCCATATCTTAACCCAGTGGCCCGATAGCCTCCGTTTTGCCATCCCCACTGCTCCTCCCACAGGTTTTTGGCATCATCCTGGTTTCCGTCTTTGCCTATGATGCCTTCAAGATCTACCGGACTGACATAGCGCCCGGGGCCAGCCAGGGTGAGTGCATGTTCTCTGAGAAGAGATGCCCTCCCCGACCCTTAGCTACCCATCCTGATGTGGGTCCCTTCCTGGCTCCATCTTCACAGGGGACCGGCAGTGACTCTGGGGATACCTGGCTCCTAGGCCCAGCCAGCCAGAGGGGACAATGGAGCCTAGACACGTCTCCTTGGGATTCACTGGCCCCCAAGCCCAACAAACCCCACCCCAGCCTTACAGAGATGTCTGGCCTGAGACGCCACTGGGGACTTATCCATGGAGCCTGGTGCTCTGGGATCTGGCTCCTGATGAAGCTCTGGCCAGAGGAGGGGAACTTCTGGAGAGAGGGAGGAGGGAGGGGAGGAAGCTGGGTCCCTAAGTCGTTCCCAAATTAAAATATTCAAATCCTGCTGGTGAGTCTCTTTCTTCCCCAGAAATTAGGCAGGCCAGGAATTCCAAGGAGTATTGATGGAAATGGTGCCGGAGCAGGTTGTGGCCCCTCTTTAGGACCGGGTTTGAGCAGTGAGGATGTGGGGGCTAGCCAGAAGAAGCTGAAGACATCCTCCAACACAAAACTTCTACACCACACCTCTGTGTGCAAGGCCATTTTGTGGTATGCCTGGTGGCTGGGCTGGAGTTCTGCGTGTGAGAAGGCACGGCCTTTCCGATGGCCACATCCACCACCACACCTGTTCCCACAGGTTAGCGGGCTGGAGGCGAGGCGCTTGCCTGGGGTGTGTGCAGAGCTCCCCCTCGTGGTGTGGGGAAGACTTGGTCCACAGGACAAACGGAGAGGGCAGCCTGAGGCATCAGGGAAGGGAGAGATTTCCCAAAATGTGGATGCTGGGAGAGCCCATGGATATCAGCTGGTCCAACGCCCTCCTTTCACATAAGAGAAAATAGGCTCAGCTAGGGGAGGTAAACTCATTTGTGACAGAGCTAGGGCTAGAACACAGCTCTTCTGATACCTAGTGCCTAGCGGGTGTTCCAGATACTGTACTGAGCCTCCTTGTAGCTCAGAAAAGAATGACCAACTCATCCCTCCACTGTGGGTCCACCTTCCCAGCTTGCCAGCTCCTCAGCACACATTTCCTGAGCATTTCCCATGCGCAGACCCTGTGCTGGGCGCTAGGGCCTCAGAGGTGACAGGGGAGCCTGTCCCTGGGCATTCACAGGCTGGGAAATAGACAAGCTGGTCAAGGGATCCCCACAGTGAACACTACGGGAAGGCTTAGGGGAGTTTGGAGCAGACACTGCCACAGCCTGGAGTCAGCCCTGCTGGGCTGAGACAGACCAGTGCAGCCGGGACGTTCCTGCCCAGCCTGAGGGGCCCAGCATGGCCTGGCTGAGCAGCTCCATCCCAGCTGATGGGCTATCTCCTCTCGCTGATGCGTGTGTGTTCCTGCCCTGAAATACAATCCTTCTGGAGTGCTCCTTCCAGCTGCAGGCCCCAGCTCCCAAGTCCTGCCTGAAGCCTGGATCTTGAACTCTGGTCATACTGCTCTGCTCCCTTGGTGGCAACCACTCCTCTCTCTTGGTCTTTTTCCCGCCTCCTGCTCCCTGTTCTCCTATCCTCAAGTCCTGGCTCTCCATCAAGGCTGGTAGCCACTCCTGGGCTAGAACCAACAGGATTTTGTGTTTCTCTGGTCACTGCTCACGGTTCTCAGGGCTTTATGAATAGTCCATTCTCGAAATCTCAGAGGAGGGATAGAAGAGGCTCCACTCAGGGAGTCAGGGAGATGGAGTTCCAGGTGAAGGTTAAGGAGGTGGTCAGCACAGCCTGGCTGCAAAGCCCAGTGGGCAGTTGGGATTTGCTTTGTGCAGAATGGGGTCAGGACTGGCCCTGTCCCACATGCAGCTGTGTGACCCAGGCAAGATTGTCTCTAGTAAGAGCTCAGAGAGAGCAGAAATGTGACCACAGTGTTTCCCTATACAGGCACCTGTGCTGTCTGAGTCTGTATGAGAGCCAACATGAATGAGCAATGCCCGGGTTTGGTCCTCATGGCATATTGGTTTGGTCTCAGTGTTGGTTTGCCCCAAAGTCTCATGGTGAGGTGCTGAACCACAAGGGGCAGGGGGAGACCCCTGGGGAAGACAGAGAGGGGGACTCACTGGGGCTTAATTCCTAGGGGCTGACTAGAATGGAATCTCTCCCATCTCCTTTCCCATACCTTAATTCTCAGCCAGCTCTGAGCCTTTTCTGGCATTGGTGGAAAATTCATGTCAGAAAGAATGGATGTCCTAGGACATCTTTAACTGTTGCTGCCTCAGGGGTAAGGTAGGTGGACAGTGGCTTCAGCTTCAGGACCAAAATGCTACCTCCTACTATCTAGGACTGTCTCACCATTTTGATGCCATTGTCTTCTCCACTTTTGAAATTTCTCCCTTTCCACCCTTGTGTGGTTGACTGAGCAGAACTGGGACTCACAGCTGTCCACCTCAGGCAGGGCACCTCACTCCTCTGCACTTCAGTCTCCTTCCTTGTGAATATGGGATCCCTTGGCTCCGGCAGCTCTAATACAGTGGCTGGGGGCCTCCCTCCTCCAGGAGGGACAGTTGGCAGGAAGGACAGATGGGCTCAGGCAGAGTTTGGCACTCCTATTTATTATAGGTTGGCAAGAGCGAGGTTCCTGAGGCAGCATCACTCCTCATCATGCATTTTTTGCTGCAAAAAGAATAAGAGGTGTGAGGGGCCAGCTGGCAAGAGGGAGAAGGGTGTGGGGACAAATTCCTGGGGGATTTAGAGGCCTAAGGGAGATGCCCTTTGAGGGACAGGCAGGGCCCCAGGGATCTTGGGTCCCACTTAGATGCACTTGTGATTTAGGAGGATAGAACTGGGGCTCTCTGCAGAAGTTCCAGTCAGTGGGGGGCTGTTTGGAGCAGGAGAGTGGATTCTCAGGTTATGGGAGCTGTGGGACTGCCTACATATAGGGCAAGCAGTGCCCACTCTGAGGGGCACCCATGTCAGGGAACATGCTAATGTGGAAGTGACTAGTGAAACCCAGGGGAAGGACCCACCTTGGCGCCGATGTCACGGCTCTTGGCTCGCAGCTTGTTGACCTGGGACTCAGCGATGTCTGCCCGCTCCTCTGCCTCATCCAGCTCATGCTGCACCTTTCGGAACTTGGACAGGTTGGTGTTGGCCTGCTCCTCCTGTGGTGGGACAGTGGGGATGGGTGAATGAGCTGAGATGGGCTTTGGGATTCTCAGCCTCTCAGCCTGAGGTTCCAGCTCCCTGTCCTTGAGACACTCATGCCTCAGGCATATTCCTGCAACGCCCTTTCCAAGGGTATCCTGCACCCACCTTGCACCCTCCTCAAACTTGTACAGCATTCGGAGTCCTTCACAGCCATCCACTGCCTAAGACAAATCGAGTTTTGCTACACCTGTCCCAGCCCCTGGGTTTCTGAGCAGGCATGCCCATCAGCAGCTCACATCCACCCAGACGTCTTCCCCATTGCCCTATGCCTAGCTGGGTCCCCTTCCAGGCCTAATTCCATTGCCACCTTCCTGCCTTCAGCTTTGACTGCCCCATGTCCTGCACTAGCATCTACACTGCCTTCTGATGGGTTACGGTGTCTGAAGTTTGTTGGTGGTGCCTTTGTTAATTCAGAACACCTGACACAACTCTGAGCATACCAGATGTGTAAAATTAATGTTTGAGAGTTAAAGTTTATAGCAAACTCTTTGTCCAGGCCCCTCTGTGGGAGATGCTTATTAGTTCTCACACACAGTAGGTGTGTTGATGAGAAAGGAAAGAAAACCTTGAACTCACCGCCTCCTCGGCCTGGCGCTTATAGGCCTTGACCTTCAGTTGCAGCTTGTCCACCAGGTCCTGCAGACGCAGTAGGTTCTTTTTGTCTTCCTCTGTCTGGGGGCGGGAGGGTGGGAGAAGCTAGTTTGGAGGAGGAGCAAATGCAATCACCTTTCCCTCTTCCATCATTTTACTCTTCTCTTGCCTTTACTGCCCTTCCCTACAATGGTCCAGGTCAAAGAGGTGGTGGGGAAGATTCTCCGACTCTATTGTAGGCCAAAGGGGCGATATAAGGTTGTCAGTCAGGGATTCACAAAGCAATGAAGGCTGCAGTCTTAAAGCTAGAAGTTGGGGAAGGGGATCAGAACCTAATGGAATTCCTTAACGCGGTAATATAAAGGTACCAGGTCTGTTCCAGCTCCAGTCTGGTGGATAAAGCTCCAACTTGGACCTACACAGGTGTTCTTGGCCAGTAGTTCTTGACCAGAAGAGGAATAATGAAGAATGCAGAAAGAAGGGGATATTATCATAATCCAGATTACTCTACATTCTAATATATTGTATTGGGCCATAATTCAGGTCTCAGGATCACTGGCTCCAACGTTACACCATCCTTCCTACCTGTTTATCATTGTATGTGCTAGGATGCCATTTCTACTTCTGCCCACAAATCACCCTGCAGTTCTGTATCTGTAATCTTTCTTGTGCCTCTGGCATCCATCTACCAAATGGAGTGACACCCTTGTCTCCTCAGCCTTTTCTTCCCAGGGACACTGAAAATAACAGGTCACGGGCACAGTTCTGAGCTATGCAGATGGAGGTCTTAGAACATTCTGGAGCCCTCTTTCTCTGTGGCCTTCTCTTTGGGTGCTAGAAATTCCATGGAAGATTTCCAAGTATTTTTCCCTCGCTTGATTCTTATCCCCATAGTCCAAGGTGGAAAGATTCTTTGGACTCTTCATGGTAGCACTTAAAGTTATTTTTTTAAAAACCCAGGGAAAGCCTAGTTAGAAGAGTTTTCAGGAAGTAGAAGTAGATTCTTCATTTTCTGGAAAAACTCATAAACTCAAATCAAACTGACTGCAGAGTGTGGAAAGATTAAATCTACCCACAGCGTCTTAAGAGGGAGGTGACAGGAGCCCTGTGTGGGCCAGGCAGTGGGACCAGAGAAGCAACTTCCACATCTACTTCTGGCCTCTACCTGGTAGGTGAGCTCCTTGATTCGCCGCTCGCTCTTCCTCATGCCCTTCACCGACTCTGCGTTGCGCTTCTGCTCCGCCTCCAGCTCATTCTCCAACTCCCGCACCCGCACCTCCAGCTTCTGCAGCTGCTTCTTGCCGCCCTTGAGTGCGATCTGCTCGGCCTCGTCCAGCCGGTGCTGCAGGTCCTTAATGGTTTGCTCCATGTTCTTCTTCATGCGCTCCAGGTGGGCGCTGGTGTCCTGCTCCTTCTTCAGCTCCTCCGCCATCATGGCGGCCTGTGTGCAGGAGAGAGGTGGCAAGGAACATGGGCCCAGGGCCGGGGCCTCTTCCCGCCAAGGATCTCTTCTCTCCCAGCAGGCCCTCAAACCCACAGAACTGCGGAGTTGACCTCGCGTTACAGCACAGTGGCCTGGCCTGGACCCAGGGCCTTGTTTGTGTTTTTAGGGGAGGCGGAAGGTGGGCAGTCACTCACATCCGTGACGGCCTTCTTGGCCTTCTCCTCGGCGTTCCTGCACTCCTGCACCGCCTCCTCCACCTCGGACTGGAGCTGGGTCAGATCCGACTCCATCTTCTTCTTCTGGTTGATGAGGCTGGTGTTCTAGACATGGAGGGAGAAAAATGATCAATATATACTGTACTTTGTTACCTAATTTCATACCCTTTCTCCAGAGAGAATTAAAGGTGGTCGTTTAAAAAAACAAAACAAAACAAGCCCACTTTTAGAATGTTCCTTGTTTTGTACCCGCTTTCCCTTTTCCTATGAAAGCGGTTACATTCTAGACGTTATGTCCAAGATTACTAAACTCTGAAAAGATATTTCAAATAGCAAAATGTCTGCAGTATTACTCCAGAGCTCTTTAACAAAATGTTTATGTAGGAGCATGACAATACTCCAAGGAAAATGGAAACAACACTTTACCAGGACAATATTCCGAGATGTTTATAGCTATAGCAAGAATGTAGTGGGGTAAGGAAGAGGGTATGAGGTCAGCAGATGATGTCATTCCCACACATACTAGATTAAAGAATGAAACTCCACAGGGCACTGCAAAAGGCGGGCACAAAGTCTCATTGCAGAGTATAACTGAAAACAGTGTGGGTGGGATGGCAGAAAAATGGTGTTCTATCCAGCTTGTTTTGCAAGAGATGCAGTTATGCCTCTTTAAGCTCCCAAACTCCTGTCTTTACAGAGCAAGCTGGAGGCTGTCTTTTAGATCAAGAATATCAAATAACAGGATACATTCCACTACTCCCAGATTTTCGGTTTTGGCAGGCATCAGTAATCAATCATGACACTCTTAGTTTCTAAGTAGAGACCCCCTTTTCAAGATAATGGTTCTGCAGCCACCATGGATGACAGTTGGCCTAACAGAGGAAGTAATTTGTGACCCTGGCTAGATACTGGGGAGAAAGCTCACTAGAACATCTGGCTTCTCTAAATGACCTGGGCTCTGCACTCCGCAGGTTTCCACAAGGTGGCTCCTGACCCCCTCACCTGGGAATGCAGCAGCTGCACCCGCTCGCTGGTCTCAATCAGC
>NW_022437091.1:1599568-1618314 GCF_009761245.1 Sapajus apella
GGGAAGCCTTTCCTGCAGATGCGGATGCCCTCCAGCACACCATTGCAGCGCAGCTGGTGCATGACCAGGGGGTTGTCCATCACCCCTGCGCCAGGAGGGAAGAGGGAGGAGTCTGTGAGAACACTGGACTAAAGTTTTGGGTTCTGATCCTGGCTCTGTCACTGATTAGCTTGTAATCTCAGCAAGTCAGTTAGTAACGATCCTTTATTTGTTTCATTTTTATCTAGCCACTTTTTTAACCAAAAGTCTTTCACATTTCTTTTTTATATGATTTATACTTATTATCATAGGTGGTGGCCAGAACAGATATATCCCATTTTCTAGATGAGTAAATTAAGCCCAGAGGGGTTATGGGACTGGCTCAACGTCACTAAACCTATCAAGAACAGAGCCAGGTCTTGAACCCAGGTCCCTGAGCCTCTGTCTCCTAATCAGCCAAAAATGGATAAACAATTTGTATATGTCTCACTGGGGTCTGTAGGGTCACTGATGAGGTAATGTATGCCACAGTGCCTTACACATTACCCGGGTTACACACTCGAGGTGTAAGGCAGCACTGGGATGGAGGTAGCCTGGGAGGTCTCATGGGGGATGTGGAAAGAACATGGTTTGGAAACCACTGTGGTGGTAGATGGGCAGATGCCCTAGGAAAGTTCCACTGGATTATCAGCAGTGCAGATCCCAGGGCAGTGTATGCCCACAAGTGGGCTGGGCCAAGTTTGTGGCCTCACCTGGAGACTTTGTCTCATTGGGGATGATGCAACGCACAAAGTGAGGATGGGTGGAGCGCAAGTTGGTCATCAGCTTGTTCAGATTTTCCTGTGGCCAAAAAAGAGAGAAAAGTCAATGCAAGAAAGAGATGCAGGAAGGAGACAGGAGAAGAAGGAAGGAAAAGAGAGATGGAGAGAATTTGAGGAGCCACAGAGATGAAGGAGCACTGGGGGAAGACACAGATGAGGAGAGAGGGTGGGAGAGAGGAGAGAAAGGGGAGAGAAGTGAGGGGGAAGTGAATAAGTGAGGAGGCCAGGAGATGACAGGAAGAGAAGACAGAGTGAAAACAGTCACGAATGCACCAAAGAGATAAGGGGCAGGAGGAGTAGGGGAAGAATGAGGCAGGGAAGGATGGGGCTGGGTGGGGTTGGATAGATGGGGAGCTGTGCTGGCTGGCTGGGGCTGGGTCTCACTCACCCTGTGCAAAGCTGACACAGTCTGAAAGGACGAGCCTTTCTTGGCCTTGCCTTTGCCTTTCTCTACAGCTGCAGGAAGGAGAGTCAACAAAAGAAGCATCAGTGTGGGGAGGTAAGGATACAAGTAAAAAATCACAGCCCCTCTTTACATCCTTGCTGGCATTTGGCCCCTGGGTGAGGGCCTTCAATATGGCTGCCTCAGTTTCTCCACCCAGTTTCATCCCACTGAGTCTGTAAACCTTGGAGTACAACCTGACATGGAAGTGGTGGGGTGTAGCAATTGACCTGGCTCAGAACCTTAGCAGAATCCCTGCTCCTCCATCCCAGGGGCCTCAGTCCCTACTTACGTGCATCAGCTCCAGCATAGTTGGCAAACAGGTTGCTGAGCAGCTTGAGGGAGGATTTCTGGTACAAGGCCACGACAGTCTCATTGAGAGGATCCTTGTTCTTCTGCAGCCAGCCAATGATGTTGTAGTCCACGATGCCGGCATAGTGGATCAGGGAGAAGTGGGCTTCCGGCTTCCCCTTGATGTTGCGTGGCTTCTGGAAGTTGGCGGATTTGCCCAGGTGGTTGTCAAACAGCTTGGCCTTGAAGGTCATGTCAGTGGCCTTGGGGAACATGCACTCCTCCTCCAGGATTGACATGATGCCCATGGGCTGAGGAAGCAGGGGAGAGCGTCACTGAGTGTCCTTCACACAGGTGGACATGGATTCTGCTCTATGGTCAATACTTGTTTATGGAGGTGCCCCATTGGATGTTAAGGTAGTAGGCTCAGCTCTGAGTATAGTTATCTACTGACTGGCACCAGTTCAAGGTAGAGGATTTTGTCTGATGACAGAAGAACCTTTGTGAAAGTCTAGGAATGTGGCTGCTATTGGTGCTCTATACACCACTCCACCACCCAAATTCCTGAGATGCTAGGGTTGAAAATAGGTGCACTCTTATGATCCCTCCACACCACTCTCATACTTCCTAATCCTTGGATGCATAAACCAGGTGCAAAAAACATGCAGGTATTGGAGGTCATCATGCAGATGTCCATCCTCCATGTGTTCACTGTCAAGCCCCTGGGAGCTCAGCTGTCCCTGGTGCCAGCCTGTCCTGGGTTCTCAGCACAACATAGGCTCTGGAACCAAGGACTCAGGGTCCTTCAGCCCCTTCTATTTTCCAGATCATACTCCCCAGAAGGGAGAGGGGCTGCTATTTTGTCTATGGTGTTCATGTTGGGTGTGCAGGGAGAGTTCAGGTTGTGAGGCCAAGGAGGCACCTTCTCGATGAGGTCGATGCAGGCCTGCAGGTCCATGCCAAAGTCAATGAACGTCCACTCGATGCCCTCCTTCTTGTACTCCTCCTGCTCCAGCACGAACATGTGATGGTTGAAGAACTGCTGCAGCTTCTCGTTGGTGAAGTTGATGCAGAGCTGCTCAAAGCTGTTGAACTGCAGGGGGCATGAGGGGTGGGAGCAGTCAGGGAGTGGGTGTGAGTGGCCATTGGGGCTGTGCCCGTGCACTGTGCCCAAGCCCAGCAGGGCGTGGCTGGTCCCCTCCATGTCAGGGCAGTGCAGGAGGGCTTCCCCTGAAGATAGGGACAACGACTGCCTCTGTCACCACACAGTCCCCACTGCCTTCCCATGCCTAGTCCACAGCTGGCTCTCAGCAAATGGCTGTTGAATGTGGGAGCAAGCGAGTGATTGTTCTCCTCCCAGGGGTCCCCGACTCACATCAAAGATCTCGAAGCCAGCGATGTCCAGGACTCCTATGAAGTACTGGCGTGGCTGCCTGGTCTCCAGGGTGGCGTTGATGCGCGTCACCATCCAGTTGAACATCTTCTCGTACACTGCCTTGGCCAGTGCCCCAGTGGCATATGCCACCTGCAAGGTAGGGGGGACACCCATATTGAGCGAGGTTGTTGGGAAGAGTGAACTTGAAAACTCCCACCACACCATGCCAGTCTCCCTACCCTGCCTACCCATTATCATCTGAAGATGGACCCACCTGCTGGACATTCTGCCCCTTGGTGACGTACTCATTGCCCACTTTCACCCGAGGGTGGCACAGCCCCTTGAGCAGGTCAGCTGAGTTCAGCCCCATGAGGTAGGCAGACTTGTCAGCCTCTGGAAGGAAAAGGCAGGCAGCAAAGTTGGTAAAGAGATGACTGCTGGCTGGGCACGATTGCTCATGCCTATAATCCCAGTACTTTGGGAAGCTAAGGTGGGTGGATCACTTGAGGTCAGGAGTTTGAGACCAGCCTGGCCTATATGATGAAACCCCACCTCTACTAAAAATATAAAAATTAGCCAGGCATGGTGGCATAAACCTGTAATCCCAGCTACTTGGGAGGCTGAGGCAGGAGAATCGCTTGAATCCATGATGTGGAGGTTGCAGTGAGCCAAGATCATGCCACTGCACTCCAGCCTGGGCAACAGAGCAAGACTCCATCTCAAAAAAAAAAAAAAAAAAAAAAAAAGAGTAGATATGGCCCTTAGTGACTTGACGGCTGCCCCCAGCATCCCTGCCTCCCACCTTCCGTGCCGTCCGGCTCCGCCTGCTCCTCCCGCTGCTTCTGCTTGAACTTCATGTTTCCAAAGTGCATGATGGCGCCTGTCAGCTTGTACATGGAGTTTTTCTCCTCTGGAGTGAAGCCCAGCACGTCGAAGGCATTCTGTAGGCAGGCCCCGTATTGGTGGACCCCAGAAAAAGAAGTATGATGGGTAAGTGAGATCTCTTGTAAGCTGTAGAGAAAACTTGTCTCCTTAATCCCTGTGGGTTCTGAGACTCCCGTACTCAGTGGGGAACTCCAAAACAAAGGATGAGAGATGCAAGAGCAGAGCCAATGTCAGCCAGCCCCAGCCCCAATGTCAGTGGCTATGGCTTTTCTGAGTTGCCCACTTATGCTTCTAGGTCCTACACTTGCTTCCTGCCTGGCCCTCCCTACCTGTCTGCCTCTGTTCCCTGAACATCCTGCCCAGCCCTATGCCGTCTGCATGGCCTTCCCTCCCCGTCCTGCTGCCTTGGTAATGCGTGTTTCTTGGCTTATGTACCTTTCTGTCTCATGGCTTTCAGCCCTTCATGGTTTGATAGAACACCTAATACTGGCCAGTCCTGTCTCGCCTCATCCATACCCCAGTACACCCTGATCACAGGGCACATTCTGGCACTCAGGAGGTCCATACCACTTTAAACAACCGACGGCCAGTGTCTTAGCTCTGCTTCTGGACCCCTGTTTGCCTCTCACTGCCAATCGTCCCACCCCCTGGCTGGGTTCTCACACACTCACATCAGTGGCCATGAGCTCCTCAGAGTCATCAATGGAGGCCACGGTAGTCTCTCCTTGGGAGATGAATGCATAATCGTAGGGGTTGTTGGTGATCAGCAGCATGTCTGGGGGAAAAACATGATTAGAGTAGGACACAAGCCCCTGGCTCACATGGGGGCTGCTCACCACAGCACATAGCTGGAGGAGGAGCACAGGGCAGGGCTTGGCTTAGGCCCACATCCCACTGAACTGAATCCAGCAGTGCCCTGAAGCCCAGGGCATGCCAGCTGAATCCAGCCGCAAGCAGAGGGGACCAGGTTGCCATGGAGATAGTTGGTCTCAGTCGGTGGCTCTGACTCACCCAGCAACTCAGGCTTTTTGTTAGACAGGATTTGGTAGAAAATGTGATAATCTCTCTCTGCTTTCAGCTGGAAAATAACTCTGGATTTTTCCAGAAGATCTATAAACAGGTGGGAGGAAGAAGGAGAGAAAGAAGTTAGGATTTGGGCACAAGGAAAATTAACGATAAATGTAACAAGCAAAAAGCAGAGGGAGAGGAAGAGCCAGAGATACTGGTTGGACAGACACAAAGAGATCACACTGAGAGATGAAGATAGAGACCCAGAGAGAGAGAAATAGTCTCAGAGAGAAGTCCCAGAGAAAGACATCTAGCCATGTGGAAACAGAGATGGAGAAAGAACTCAGAGGAAGTCTCAGAGAGAGACACCTACAGACAGAGATCGAAAGAAGAGAAAAACAGAGGGAGGGAGGGAGGGGAGAGAGAGAGAGGTCAAGACCAGATGGTCTAGAGCAAGGTGATCTTAAGCTGAGGCTAGCAGATTCACAGCACTCACAGGTTTCTATGTCTGCAGATGCCAACTTTCCTGTTGCCCCAAAATGGATTCGAATGAATTTCCCCTGGAGAGATGGAAGAGGGTGGTGATGAGTCTGGGGAAGGCTCATATTTGAGGCCATCCCTCCACCAGTCCAAGTCTCAAGCCCAAGTTCAGGGACCACTCACGAAGCGGGAGGAGTTGTCATTCCGGACAGTCTTGGCATTGCCAAAGGCCTCCAGAGCAGGGTTGGCCTGGATGATCTGGTCCTCCAAGGTGCCCTGCTGAGGTTGAGAAGGAGGCAGGTGAGAGCTCTTCCTCCTCCCTGTCTATGGCGCAAGACCTTGGAGGGCAGCAGGCCTACCTTGCCCGGGTTCTGGTCCTTCTTGCTGCGGTCACCAATGGCTGCAATAACAGCAAAGTACTGGATGACCCTCTTGGTGTTGACCGTCTTTCCTGCTCCGGATTCTCCACTGTGGAGACAGTCGGGGCTTATTGGGCAGTGAACAACGCTGCTGGAGACCAGCAAGCCTCAAATCAGAAGAGAATGCCTGGGCCTGCCCGAGAGTAGGAGCCCTGGGCAAGAAGCTGCCAGGTAATCTGCACCCAAAATCCACCATCCTTCCTGGTGCCACCAGAAGGCCCTGGTTTGGGCAGGCTGAGGTGCTTGGCTGGGAAAAGTAAATGGAGGAGATGGGCCTGGGCTGTTTTGGAAAAAGTAGGTGGGGCTGGAAAAATGGAAAGTGTTTCTGAAGGGAAAGAAATGAAGAGGTGAAGACATGGCAATAACGGGCTTCTGGATAAATGAGTGATGAGTCGGAGGAGAGTGGGTGAAGGAGTAGGAGAGGAAAAGCATGAAGGGGATGGAAAGAAAGGAAGAGGGAAAGCAAAGAAGAGCGGGGTCAGGGTAAGGGTCGGAGGAGAAAGAGATGGGCATGAGATGGAGGGGAAAGAGCTGTGAGTTTATGCCTAGGGGCCTGGGATCCCTGGTGGGGCTGAAGGCTGGGATCAGGGAGATTCTGGAAGGGAACCAGGTAGCAGCTACACTCACGTGATCAGGATGGACTGGTTTTCTCTGTCTGTGGGGAGAAGGTGGGGAGGAAAGGTCAGGAGCTGCACCAGATGCTCAATGGGTCTTCTCCCTTCCTTCTCCCTCTCCTTCCTGGCCTGTCCCTGTTCCCTTCAGGAAGACCCTTCTGGGACCTCTCACCTGTCAGCATGTACTGATAGGCGTTGTCGGAGATGGAGAAGATGTGGGGCGGGGCCTCGCTCCTCTTCTTGCCCCGGTAGGCGGCCACCACCTCGGCATTGTACACCGGCAGCCACTTGTAGGGATTCACGGTGACGCAGAAGAGGCCAGAGTAGGTCTAGGGGTAGAAAAACTAGCTATGACTTGCCAGTTGCGAAGCGGGAGGGCTGGTGATTTTGGGAGTTAGAGAAAGATCACAGGAGAGAAAGAAGAGAAAGGAAAACTTCTGCATGCACTCAGTCTGAGTAATGCCAGTCCCCAGGGTGTTGGAATTGAACCAAGGGTGTTGGGACGAGGTTAGAGTGTAACCCTGCCTAGACGTGAACAGAAGACACTCTTGGCTCCTGGGGTAGACACTGGACAGAGCAAGAACAGATTCCGAGGTGGGGCCATGTGCACCACTCACATAGATCATCCAGGAGCCATAGCGCTCCTTGAGGTTGTAGAGCACCGCGGGCTCGTGCAGGAAGGTCAACATGGCCATGTCCTCAATTTTGTCGAACTTGGGTGGGTTCTGCTGCATCACCTGGTCCTCCTTCACGGTCACCGTCTGCAACAGCCACACCCAACAGGCCCTCCTGTCAGCCTGGGCTTTCCCTCCTCCCTCAAGAGCGTTAGGAGTTGCTGAGTGACAGAGCAATAATGCTCAAGAGAGAGAAGGAACCAGGATCTCACAGGGAAGACAGAAGGGATATTGGGAAGGAGAGGGCTCTTTGGAGGGTCTGGATGCTTCCCCAAAGGAAAAGAGAATGGAACTATCCTTAGGTCCACATGGGGTGGGGCATGGGTGTACCCCTCTCTGTCCACCCAGGTGTGCAGGTGGCTAGAGTGGACTCTCACGTCAGCCTGACACCCACCTTGCCTCTCTCGGTCTCAGCAGTGACTTTGCCACCCTCTCGAGACACGATCTTGGCCTTGACAAATTCCTCTTTGTCATCAGGCACGAAGACATCCTTCTTGAGGTCAAAAGGCCTGGTCTGGGCTTCCAGCCGCTCCTTCTCTGACTTGCGCAGGTAGGGGGCGGCAGCCCCAAAGGCGGCCATCTCAGAATCTCCCATGGCTGTGCCTGGAGTGAGCAGAAGCTGGCTTCCTTCCTGTCTGCCCACTCTTCCCTTCCCTCCCTGGGCTCTCCCCTTTGGTGGGAGCCCCAAAACCTAGCACCATGCTCAAGAGTCAAGAGGAGTCACCAGTGAGTCCCTTCTTCTTTGAGCTTACTCCTTAACCAGAAGAACAGCCTAGCAAACCTTCCAGGGTAAAAGAAGCAACTAACAATTGTTCAAGCTGGGGCTCTCCTAGGGAAGGAAGAGTGTCCTGAGCTCCTTGTAGGAGCAGAAATCTGATTATTTCCATCTCTAACCATCATCTGTCCCTGGACCTCTGGTCATAGGTAAGGAGCTCCTGGTAGCCAAGATGTTCTCTCCAGCACAGGGCAGAAACTAGAATTTCATAGGCTGGCTTTGGTGCTATAATGCCCAGTCTCACTGGATTCTCAATGCCTTAGCTTCAGCTTTTCTTACCTGGGCTGCTCAAGTGTGTCTACCGACGAGGAAAGGGGCCAAGGCCTGCAGGGGACCTGAAGAGAGGGAAGTGGCTGTGTCAGGGAAGGCTATGCCCAACCTGGCCAGTCCCACCTCCCTGCCTCTCCCTGGCTCTGTCCTTCAGCATCCACCCACTTCCAGACCTGAACACCAGGTGGAAGGGTCAGCTTCTCTGGTCCCATTCTTCCTGTTTTCAAACCTTACTTCCTTTTTCCTCGAGAACCAATTCTAACAGCTAGTTCACCCCGAACCCTAATGCTCCTCACTCCTGCAAGATGGTCCCATTCCTGCTTGCACCCATCTAGTGGTAGCTTTCTTTGAGCCACCTGAGAGACAACTAATGGTAACATTTGTTCAGCACTTTCCAGTCTAAAAGCACTCCAGTGCACATTCTCTTACTCAGTCCTCACCCCATTTAACAGATAAGGAAATCGAAGTTAAGTATCTCGCTTATCTAAGTGCACATGACAATAAGTGGGAGCGCCAAAACTTGAATGCAAGTCTGACGACTCTAAAGACAGTTCTTTTCCATCCTGTCCCCATTTTGTTGTCACACTGTGGACATTCTCAGAAGATACTATGGGCTTCCTTTCATAGACACACCCATTACATAGCCGAACCCCTTCCACAAGCCCTCTGATGAACACCCACGGCTGCTGCTTGGGCACGCATCTCACATGAAGACAAGCTTCCTTCCCATACCTCAGTCTGCACCCCATCCCCATGGTGCCATATATGCCTCAACAGCAAATGTGCACATTTCAGGATGAGTGCTGTGTAAGTAGACTCACATTGCTGCATGTTCTTCAGTACACAGAGACCTGAAACATCCTACACCCCTGTGCCTGTGAGTTCCTTCTGCAGAGGGTACGCACGCTATAACAGTCATGACTCCTGGAGGCATACAAGCACCTATGCCTGCATGGATAGGGGTAGCTACACATTCCAGGCCTCACAGAATCATATGAAGGCATACACACTTCCTAGAATCCTTCTCTGCCATCATTTTTCCCTCCTTGCCAAGGGACCTCCTCGTTCACAGGCATGATCATACACCCACATCTCCCACTTGATATTTCTGTATGAGACAGTGAGGTACATAACCCTCTCTCACATTCAGATTCTGCAGGCTTGTACACACATACACACGCACGCACACCCTGTAATGCATACTGGTCTCACATGCTCAGATACAGATATCTTCCCCTGGGAACTCCTGTGGCACATACACCTATGTTTAGACCTGCATATGTGTGCCCAGTCACTGGACTTGATACTCTGCATGAAGTCCTGCATGAAGCTTGCTATTCCTAGAGGAATCCCTTCCTAAGCCTGGAGCTCCCTTATCCCAGAGGAAGGCCTCCAGCTCCCACTCCTACCTGAGAGCAGCAAGGAAAGACACAGAGCAGGACAGAGCTGTGGAGCCAGACCTGGTCTCAGGAGCTGTATATATGGGGCAGCAGGGTGCCCCCACCCCCACCTGCACCCAGTCCCTAGACGGATTTAGAAAGGGCTGTTGTCACTAGAAGCATTTCCCCCAGGCTCCCCCTCCTTCCCAAACAGGGCTCCCCTCCCCCCCTTCCAGCTAGGAAACAATTGGAAGTGGTCGTCATTGTTATGGCATGGAGTGTGCAGGGTCTGAGTTCCAGGGGGCGGGGTGGCTCAAAGTGCAGCAAAAATATCTCCCAGGCCAGGCCTCACATTCCACAGCTGGCAGGAGAGGGAACTGACCATGACCACCAAGACCACAGGCAGCCAGCATCCTGGCTCTCCCTTGGGTCACTCCTGGCCTGGGGCACTCCTGGTCCTGGACACTGCTGCCCCTGCAGTCCCCCGCCCCGGGGCCCCTGCTGGCCTGGCCCCATTTCCACAGTGTTCTCCCCGCTCTTCTGGCCCAGGTCCTATGTCCAACTGTAAGCTGGGAAGGAGCTGAGTGTCAGCAGCAGAGACGGGTAGGGCAGAGTTGGGGGCATGGCCCCAGGGTGGGGTTAGACTCGGGCAGCTGGAAGGAGGTTTCCTAGCCAGGTGGCAAGAACAATGACCATGGAGTTTAGAGATGGGGACTCTGGCTCAGGCACTGATTTCCATGGACCAGCAGGCAATGTGTTGAGGTCAGTGAGCCTCCAAGCCCTTCACTTTATGGAGAGGGACAGTACATTCTTTGTGGTTAGACAGCTAATTGGGGCAGCAGAATTCAAGGTGGAAAACCTCAGCAGAGGGGAATGGAGCTAAGCCTGTGGAAGGTAGCCTGGAAAGGAGGGCTGGGATTACAAAGATGTGAGGACCCCCTATGTGCAGAGGGCAGGACCCAGCTGCAATGGTCTGGAGACCTTTGCCTGACTCATGTTCCTAGCTTTGCCCTGCAGGTACTAAAGGCCTGATCCCAGAGATAGATCCTCTCAGAGCTATAGATAATACAGCTGCTTGGAGCTGTAAGGAGACCCCTAAGACAGCTGTTGTCTGGCCCACTCAGCCTCAGGTGGGGTGACCTTTGTCCAGAGCTAGAGGTGACTAGTGTTCTGGCAAGTGAGGCAGAATGACAGGACAGGAAAAATCTTCCCCTTTGAAGGCCTGAGGAACAGCCACAAAGGTGGGGAGGGAAGGGAGCTGGGGCCCAGCCTATGAGTACAGAACACAGCTGATGCCATGCTCTTCCAGCAACGGGTGTGCAAGCTTGACTGGCTCTGTGTCTAGGCAACCACTGCAGGATTTGGTGTGAAATCCCCCCTTCTTCCAGAACACAGCTCTTCGGCGCATGCAGATTAGTCCATCTGATTAGCTGTCAGCTTGGAAGGAGAGAGGCAGGCCTGGGGGTTGGGTGCAGCAGGTACATTTTGAAGGTGGGGTGGGCATAGCAGGGAAGGGAAAATCCAGGAGGAGGCCTCTGTGGGGTTGCTTGGTAACGAGGCACTAAGGTACAGTCTGAGGACACTGAGCAGCTGTGAGGGGGGTGCAGGCGAGTGGGGGAGACCATGAACTGCAGGGGCTGTCTGACACTGCCTCAGCTCTGCAGTGCCGAGGTGATCCCAATAGGCTCTGCTACTAACATGCCCGGCAGAACAGACTCTGGCAGTCCCCACCAGGCCTGGCCAGGTGCCAAGGAATCAGCTCTATTGACAGAGACAGACCCTCTCAGAGCTATAGATAATACAGCTGCTTGGAGCTGGAAGGAGACCCCTAAGACAGCTGTTGTCTGAGGTTCCCTGAAGGAACCTCAAGGATTGGCAATGAAGGGCAAAAACTCCCTTTGTCCCCACCTTCCAGCTTTCCAAGCTCCAAACTGCCACCCCTCCCTGATTTCCCAGGGCTCAGGCACAGATGCCGCCAGCAATTGAGATGCACAAAGGGTTCTTGGGACGTGGTTGAGCCATTTCAAAGCCAGTGTCTTCACCATGGGCCAGCCTCCTTCCTTGGCTGGGGACTTGGGAAGTCTTTTCTACATTTGGGAAATCAATCATACATTGTTTCCCTCCTTTCGGATTTGGGAGGCTCTGGTCTATTGGTGTTTGGGTGTTACTGTTCTCCACCCCTGTGCCCCCACCCCATTGCAGAATAGGACTCACCTCCTTAACTCTAGGCTCTGCTTCGCAGCTCAGAGAGATCAGAGCGCCTGCTGTCCTGAAAGATCCTCACTCACTCCCTAGCCCCTCCAGCACCTGCTCTTGGCTACATCATGATTCTCTTTCTGCTGCTTGCTGCTGTCTAAAGACTGAGTAACTTCGCAGATTCTGCCATTCAATTAGTATTTATTGAGTGCCTACCATGTGCCAGGTATTATTCTGGTCAATAAGGACATAACAATGACCAAAAGAAAGATCCTTCCTCTGGACCTCTCTAGTCAACTGTTTGTAGAAATGGAATCCAGGCCTATGCTTTGCACACATGCACATTCCTCAGGGGGACAGTGAGGGGCTAGGGGCCCCACCAGGCAGGGGTGAGTGGGGATTGTGCAGAGTATGCTACAAAGTGATAGCAAGATAAAGGAGAGGAAAGCAAAATGCTATAAATAAAGAGAGGCTGGAGGGAGGGCCGCTTCAGCAAGGTAGACCAAATAAGGCCTGGAGTGGAAGGAAGGTGATCTGTCCCCCATCCTCCCTCCCCGCATTGTGCCAGCTTTGTCTGTGCTCTGTCACCACCCTGATCAAGTGTCAAGCCAAAACAGGGGCCATTTGCTGTGACCATGCCAGCGGTAGTTCAGAGGAAAAGTTGCTAAAATTACTCCCAGGAATTGTGAGGGAGGGAGACGGGGATGAATTAGAAGCAATGTCGGCATGGAGAGAGGGGAATCAGAAAGAAACCCCGGTACCCACAGGGAAAGAAGAAACCAGGTAGAAGTAGGCAGGGCACTTGGCACAGGGGAGGAACGAGGCACTTGTTGTTTGTGCACAGGGGAGAGGGGACTCACCAGGAGTGGAGGCTGACTCTCCCATCCGCCTGCCCCCAGAATCCCTGACCTTGGGGGGACCCTGCCCTGGCTCTACACGAGCCTAGGATTAGGGAGCTGAGCTTTGTGCCTGTCTCAGGTTTCTCTTTACAAACAGCTGCTCCTTCTTGTCATTCTTTTGTCTTCCTGCTGGCTTCAACATCTTTTGTACTTGTGCACCCCCTCCCATTCCCTGCTCCAGGTCTCTGCTTTCCGATAGACGTGGGCAGCAGGAGAGATGGAGGCTGGGGACAGGCTTGGGGCTGGTCTCATTCAGTTTGGGGTGTTTTGGGCAGGTTGATCCAGCCTTCAGGAAGTGTTTGGAGGGGCTCACCAGAAGGGAGGCTTTGTGGGGAGTGGCCAGTCTGGAGGGCCAGAGGCCTCGGAAGCATATGGGATGAACAGCCTGGTGAGCTTTGGAGTCAGTCACAAAAATCCACCTTGAAACCCAGAGATTCCATTTTCTAGCTATGTGGCTGTGTCAGTCATATAATTCCCTTGAGCCAGTTTTGACATCTATAACATGGGGATAGTCACATTTTGTTTCCAGGACTACTCAGGGCATTAGGATTGCACAAGTAAAGAGTCTACACACAGCAGACACACTGTGGGCCCTCACTGAATGGCAGCTGTTTGGTTAGGAACACAGAATTGAGGAAGCCAGGCTGTAGACAGGAGGGCCAGATGCCCTGCCATAGGTTCTTTGTCCCCACACCTCCTTCAGCGCCATTAAGTGAACTTGATTGAAGGGATGGTCTGGGCCAGAGTGGATCAGAAATCCTGCAGGCCTGGGGTCTGTTCTACCCAGACTGTGACTGCCCTTGGGAACATCATGCCAGGAGGTCAAGGTTCTCAGACTGTCCTAGACTCAGTCCAGACCCACAGCCCAGCCCCGAGCTGGGACAGGCATCACTGCCCAACTGCTACCCACTGAGCTTCCCTCCTGACAAGCCGGTGTGTGTCCTGGGGCCCACCAGGAGTTAGACTGGGCCAAGTGGTGACATTGGTCAGGCCACTGGATGGGAGCAGGCTGGGCGTTGGTGGCTTATGCCTGTAATTGCAGCACTTTGGAAGGCTGAGGCAGGCAGGTCACTTAAGGCCAGGAGTTCGAGACTAGCCTGGCCAACATGGTGAAACACCATCTCTACAAAAAAAAATACAAAAATTAGCTGGGCGTGGAGGTGCATGCCTGTAGTCCCAGCTACTCAGGAGACATGAGAATCACTGAAGCATGAGAATCACTTGAATCCGGGAATTGGAGGTTGCAGTGAGCTGAGATCACGCCACTACACTCCAGTCTGGGTGACAGAGTAAGACTCTGTCTCAAAAAAAAAAAACAAAATACGCTTTCAAGATGGGGACATGACATTTGGGCTTGAGGGGAGGGGAGGGCTTTGAGAAGCACTGAGTATCAGGACATGTTCTAGGCAATGAGAATCACAGAGTGACCAAAGGCATTGTGGGGGAATGGTGTGGTGAGTTCATAAGGACTCAGAGGATACACACCTGGTCAGGCTATGCTATGGGGTATCTGGAGACACAGGTGGAAGGAAAAAAAGGTAGGGCCATATTGTTGAGGGGAAAGGGCTATATATGTGTTGAGTGACCACCTGTGCCAGGTGCACAGTGTTGTATACACATAATCTTGCACATGTGTCACTTAAATTGCATTTTATGAAAGAGCAATGGGGTTCAGAGAGGCTAAGACATTTGCTCAAGGTAAGTAGCAAATGTGGCATTGGGATTCAGACCCAGGTCTGTCTTGCTTAATTGCTTTCTATGGACTCTGCCATGTTTCCCAGGAAGCAAAATGGACAATACTCTGGAAGCAATGAGGAATGACTAAAGTTCTAAACCATGGCAGTCATTGTGATGTCTTGAAACCAGAGTTTGATGGGCCTAGCTGGGGTATTATTGAGTAGTTTGCAGAAGAGAGGCTGGAGGCAGGGAGACCCAAGAGGAGGATACAGTAGCCATCAAAGTTGGCAAGAGAGCGAGGCCGGCAGCATAAAGAGGAAAGGTAAGGCTGGTAGGCCTTTCTGAAGGAGGAAAAATATGCCTTGCTGGCAGCCTGGAAACAAGAAATGAGGAAGGGAGAGGCATGACTCCATGATGTTGGCAGGGATGGGGATGATGGCAAAAGGGACACATGGGAGGAAGGGGAGTGTTTCGTTTGGAGGAACTGGAAGTAACAGGGGGACAGCCGATGGGAGATGTTTCGCTTTCCTGAAGGAAGCTGGAACTATGAGACCAGTGGGCAGAGCTGGAAAAAGAGGGCTGACTACCTCAGGGGATGTAAAATAAGCTGTGAGGTTGGAGTGGAGAGGAAGGACCTGGGAGATACCCACAACACCGCAATGGGAGAAGGAAGAGAAGCCCACAGAGAAGAGAGGGAGATTCAAAGAGAGTCAAGGAGAATGAGAAATGGGCAGTTTCCTAGAAGCCAAAAGAAGCACTTCAAGAAGAGCAGGTGGCCAGCAATGTCAGATGCCAAAGAAAGGCTGTGTGTCAGGAAGACAGAGAAAAGAACTTGGATTATCTTGGAGCAAGCAGCTTGTGTGCAGTCACAGGCAAAGCCAGGCCACAGGGAGTTAACGCGGAAAAAGCTGAGTGGACAGGAAGTGGAGGCAGTGGGTGTACACCATGCATTTGAGCAGTTTGGCAGTGAAACAAATGAGATTAGACAACAACTCAAGGGAAGAGGGCCAAGTAGCACAGTTTGTTTTTAAGATAGGGTAGTCCAGAATATGTGAAGAAGGGGTAATAAAAGATGCCCTGTTTTGTTCACCATTTTCTTTCACACTTTCTGGTGGTTTTCTTATTCTCATCTCTCTTTTTGGAAGCCTGGGGGTGCTTTGGGAATGCCTGGAGAGTTTGGGCGCCCACCACCAGAAAGTGGGCTTGCAAACGTGAGGCTCAGCTGGCTCCCTCCTCATCTTCAGATATGCACGTAGGGAGCTCAAGGCAGAGCTTGATGCAGCCCCGGCTCTCAATGTTGGATCCACTCACTGGCTTGAGAAGGGTCTCAGCTTCCTGAGTTCCATCATATGAAGACTAAAGTGGGACTGGAGGGCAGGGAGTAGCCTTAGTGAATGATGTGGAAACATAAGTAGTGCTGGGTAGTTCACTGTCTTCTGCTTGTTTTTGCTTCGGATTTTTACTTTACCTAGAAAGACAATGTTGCTGGTGTGAAGGTACAGGTGCCTCTACTGGCCCCAACCTATAACACAGCCCCAGGAGAACATCCTAGTCTCTTAGGGCAGGGCTTTTGCTGGTGCTCTGAGAGGATGGTGGAATGCTGACCCTTCTGGGGTGTTCTGTGCTGTAGCAGGTGTTTGAGAGTACAGCAGTACTTGCTGGGTGTGCAAGCCCACTTTAGTGCAGAAGCTTAATTCCAGTCCTTTGCTATACATGCCCCAAAGTTCTCCACAAGAATTAGAAACTAAGTAGGCAACAGATACACACATTATGCAGGTACTTCCGGCCTTGGGAGAGGGTGGTAAGTGACTTCCCTGGGTCTGAGACTCACAAAGTCAGATTTGGAACGGAGGGGCCTGGGGAGCTGGTTGCTGCATTTCCCCAAGGGAACTTTTCCAGGGCAGCTAGCAGTATGAGTTCCAGACTGCCTCTTGGGCCCACAAATTAGACTGGAGGCTGAGAGCTGGTCAGGCTCCTGGCTGTCTTAAGGGACCAGTGCAGAGGTTTAGTTTCCCTACCTGTAGCAAGGAAAGAAGGACCTTTATCAAAAGTCTGGGAGTTTACTAGATTAAAAGAGCTAAATTATTCTAAGCAGGAAGATTGGGAAGGAAGCAAGATGGGACAGTAGTTGGTTTGCTGGGAATGGGGAAGAGTTAAGAAAGGGGTCCATGGGGAGGCTGGAGAGGGGCAGAGGGGGAGATATGCAGACATACAGCAGAGTAGCGGGGCTGGGGGAGCTGAGGTCTGCCAGTGGGAACAAAGACAGTGGAGTGCCGAGGCCAAGAGTGCAGAAAGGGTGCAGAGCTGTGTGTCTGTGCATGGTGGGGGAGGTGACCTTGCCCAAGGGCAGAGCCTTGTGGCTCTGAGAAGCCAGGGCAGGGGGCACAGGTTCCAGCCTGGCCTCCCCGTGCCTGGGCCCCTTGTCTCTGAGATTATAGCCTTGGCTGTTAAGAGCAGCTCCATGGGGGCGGTGTGACACAAAGCAAAGGGCCCTTTTGTGCTTCTGGGTTCCTAAGAATAGCTTGGCTGTGTGTAGGGAGGTGTCTGTGGCCTGCCTGTCCCCGGTCTTGTTCTCAGAGGTGTTCAAATGCCTGGTGTTGGCAGGGCTGATTGCTAGTTGCTGGGGGAGTGGAGGCTGTCGGCCCACCTTAGCCTCTGTTACCTGTGCTTGTCCAGCTCAGCTTTGGGAGAAGGTGCAGGCCCAGGGACAGTGGAGGGGCAGACACGGAGTGGCCCCCAGGTGTTAAGGGAGACGAGACAAAGCCTACAAGCCTGGAAAACAAATTTGATGCCTGAAAGTGAAGACAGGGAGGGTTCTAGGAAGGGTAGGGGTTGAGGAACAGCAGTCAGAAGAGGCCAGCACAGGGATGGACACATGGGAAAGACTTATGGGACACAGAGGAGGAGAGAGAATAGGTGCAGGAGGCCAGAATGTGGAAAGCAAAAGAATGAGGAATGGGCTGGGGGAAGGGGAGCAGGATGGATGGATTGACAGAGAAGAGCAGATGGAAGGAAAGACGAGAACGAAGGGGGAAAGGCAGTGGGTACTTCCACAGAGATTCAGGGGTGGGGGGGTGGCATGACTCTTGTAAGAGCTTGGAAACAAGGCTCTCAAACGCCATTCCTGTGAGATAACAATGCAGTCAAATCCCTCCCTAATCTCCCCTCCTATTATTAGCCCAGCGTCCTCTCAGAGAATAGGCCACAGGTCCCTGGGCTCTGTCCTTTCCCCCATGCCCCTGGCTAGAATTAGATAGACGTGCCTGCATGGTCATCTGCTAACCACGGTCCTCTGGGCTTCTAGGCAATGTCACTGGAGAAGAGCATGGAAAGGTGGCGGGAAGGGGATGGAAGGTCACTGGACACCCTCCGTGGACAAGGCAGCAGCTAGACACAGAGAGGGGTGAAAAGGTGCACCAGGGGCCTTTGTGCTCATAGAGTTTTCAGATCATTAGAATAAATACACAAGCAACATCGTTAACACTTGCAGAATAACTGGAAAGTCAAGGCCGTAGCCGGGGGATGCAAGAGCGCTGTCATGGAAAGGCAGGGTGGAGAGGGGAGGGTTTCTGGGGAAGGCGAGCTTGGAGGTGGATCTTGAGAGGATGAATCTTGAGGAACCACATCCGCAGCTGCTGGCCAATGCTGTGGGCATTTGGAGGAAAGAAGGGAATCAAGGAGACAGTGTCTTCTATGTCTACTTTTCTGGCCCAGCCTCTAGAGGCAAGGTTGTTAAAAGCTTAGTAGCAGACTCCTGGGTTTTCAAGCACGCTGGTATTTGTTGCTATTCACTTGAGACTGCTGTTGCTTTCTTGTCCAATGTGTTCCTTTTATGTTTTCCCTTTAGCCTCCTTCTTGCCTCTGGTCTCCCTAAATATTATTTATCATTTTGATACTTAAAATGGCCAAAAGTTATTATGCATATTTTTATTTTGAGCTCTTTTGACTCTGACAAATCGAAATAAAATAAATACATGATGAATAATGTACCAAAGAGAGTGAGCAGCTGCTGTCCTCTGTTCCTATGAGGGCTCCAATTGCTCTTGCAGGATGAGGTGCATAGATGAGATTCTCTGGATCATATTCAGGGAGAGGGTGGAGGAGGGTGGAGGTAGCTTGCATTCTCTCTCTCTCTCTTTTTCTTTCTGTTCCTTCTCACTCTCAACTTGCTTTTTTCTTCCTCTCTCCCTTCCTCCCTCCTTCTTTCCTTCCTTCCTTCTTTCCTTTCTCCCAAATTATAAAAGTAATGCTCATTACTTTAAAAATTCAAACAATAGGGCCGGGCGCGGTGGCTCGCGCCTGTAATCCCAGCACTTTGGGAGGCTGAGGCGGGTGGATCATGAGGTCAAGAGATCGAGACCATCCCGGTCAACATGGTGAAACCCCATCTCTACTAAAAATACAAAAAAAATCAGCTGGGCATGGTGGCGCATGCCTGTAATCCCAGCTACTCAGGAGGCTGAGGCAGGAGAATTGCCTGAACCCAGGAGGCGGAGGTTGCGGTGAGCCGAGATCGCGCCATTGCACTCCAGCCTGGGCAACAAGAGTGAAACTCCGTCTCA
>NW_022437091.1:1618414-1619140 GCF_009761245.1 Sapajus apella
AAAAAAAAAAAAAATTCAAACAATAAAATCTTCTATAAGGCAAAAGAAGTGAAGTCCCTTCCACTATTCACAATCCCATCCCCAAAGGTTAATGGTCAGAGTGTATCTATTTGGAACCTTTTATGTATATGTATAAAATGCATGTTGGGCTTTTTATTTATTTATTTATTTTGACAGAGTCTCACTCTGTCACTCAGGCTGGAATGCAGTGGTGCGATCTCTGCTCACTGCGACCTCTGCCTTCCAGGTTCAAGTGATTCTCATGTCTCAGCCTCCCCAGTAGTTGGGATTACAGGTACATACCACCATGCCCAGCTAATTTTTTTAGTAGAGATGGAGTTTCACCATGTTGCCCAGGCTAGTCTTGAACTCCTGAGCTTAGGTGGTCCACCCACCTTGGCCTCCCAAAGTGCTGGTATTACAGGCATGAGCCACTGCCCCAGGTGAATTTTTTTAAAAAATAGAGACAGAGTCTTCCTATGTTGCCCAGGCTGGTTTCAAACTCCTGGACTCAAACAGTCCTCCTACCTCAGCCTTCCAAAGTGCTGGAATTACTGGCATGATCCGCCATGCCTGGCCACATGGGAACTTTTTTCAACTGGGATATAAAAAATAAAATGTGTATATTCAACTAGGGGAAGCTGATTTATTATTATTATTATTTTTTATTTTTTTATTTTTTTATTTTATTTTTTTATTTTTTTATTTTTTTTTTGAGACGGAGTT